>NC_092693.1:1301345-1601345 GCF_964275005.1 Diadema setosum | reverse complement strand
GGAGTCTTTTCAGTTGAACTTTGCCATTCATATGGAACGCATAGCAATGTAATCGTACAGTCGCTTGGTATTGATAAAGTCTTTCCATTAACTTTCGTAGGCACATCACAACAGCGAACCGTGAGCGTGGCGCAACCCACTCTTCTCATTCTGGTATTGACTCAGAAACGAACTCAACACAAATAAACAAACTTAAATGTGGGCGCCGGATCAACACCGTCTGAAAACCCGTCCTTTTCTCAATATTTTGGCGGCAAATGCACGGAAAACATTCCGTAGATAGAGCGGCTCCTATCTCTGGTTCACGGACCCTTGCCGTTCGTGTTTTATTGATGGGTTTTATCCTGTTTTCCCAGCCCCAAACCCTGAACATCTCCCGTCATCGATTCTTCCCCCATTTCCATTTTCGCTCCTGGAAAATCGATATACAGCTAAGAGGCAATCGGACGATCGTTTGGCGGTTAAAGGTTCAAACGCCCTCAATGATGGAGCTGACGAGAAAGGGGTGGAAAATGGCGACTGAGATGATAAGTCAGGTGCTAGTAGTTGTTGCTCCTATTTTGTTTGCTTTGTTTGATATCTTACTTCTTTCACACATCAAGCTCCTACCACTTTTGCCTTTATCCACGATATCATGGCGGGGTTTTTGCGCTTGTGTCGGACTTATCTGCATTCTCCTTGAATCTGGTGTAATGAAAATTTGATTTGTGCAACGACATTAGAAATGCGGAGTTTCTTATTTTCAAAAAAAAAAAATGGCCTGACTTTTATAATATTTTCGCCTAACATATTGTGTTGCAATGCAATAAAAGTGTACATTTTTGTTTTATAAAGGTGACTGAAAGGTCAACACCAGGCATTTCTCGTGACAGAAAAAAAAAGCTTCAGAGAAAAAATTATTTAGTAAACAAGTGGCGACATGATGCAGAGGTACTCTCCACAAATTTGACAAATTAATATCAATCCATCTGATTATCAAATAGCTTAATCCTATTCCAAGGCAGGACGGAAGTTTTTCTTCGGGTCATATCCGTTTAGGACGCAGCGCGAATCCAGTTACCAGTAGAACTATTAGCCTAAGTGTCTATCTATAGCTATGTAGGGCAGGCGGGAGGGGGCGAAATCCTCGCGCTGCCATTTAATTGGGCAGATATTAAAACGGTCTTAATTTGGTGCAGTTCCGCACCAGTTAGAAGACTGGTCGAAACAAGATGAGAAAATGACTTAAGAGGAAGAGGCGCGTGAGAAGATGTCGAAAACGGTTAATTATGAGGAATTGAAATCGCATCATGGCGGGAGCATATTGACGAATGCTCAGAACAATTTTACTATTTTTATCATACTTTTTTTTTCTTCTTCCTCTTCTTTAAATTTCTCTTCATAAGACGAATTTCAAGCCTTCTGGCGATCTGACTTGCTAACATTTCTCGCGGGCGGCTAGATTCAGGTAACTCTTAGAAGGCCGCAGGACCTAGCCGCCAAATAAGATCCTTACAACGTTTCGCCTGACCACTTACGTTTTTGAATACCATACTTAAGGCGCACCCATAGCTAACCTGGCATCGTTGGTCAATGTACAGTATTGCCTGAAACCGTCTGTCTCATATTTTTCTTTATGTGTTAGTTTGATCATCTCGTTTTGTTTTTATCCTTAAATGATCAACTTAACTTGATTCTATACATGTGCATCTTTAAAATTAATCTCTATGATATGTACACCATATTTATTAGCGTTTGAATTCCTTTAAGTCTAGTTCTACGATTTTCTTAGTCTTAGCTTATAACTAGAATGTGAGGTCTTCAAAGTAAAAAGAACGCTGAAACATATAATGACTAATTATGATTTTGTACATGATATTTTATTCTATAATACAGTTCATCGATGGTAGATATATATAAGAGAAGAAAGCTATCTTTCTTAATTTGAAATGCATATGTATGTATATAAATACATAAATATATATATATATATATATATATATATATATATATATATATATATATATATATATAAAATATACATATATCATACGATTGTGTATGTCTGCGGTGCTTGGCTGACTATTATAGTGTTTGGGTCATTGATTAATTGCACAGTGTACACATTGCGAATGAGGCTACATCATTAAACCTTTTGCTTTAATTCATCTTTCATTTTCTTTAACTTTTTCCCCTCTTGTCTTAAGGACTGAAACGGATATCATAAAGCGGAGAGATACTATACGGGAGCTCTCATCTCCTAGCCATTACTAATATTTTGTTTTTCTATTTAATAACATTATTTGTAAGCGTTGTTTGACTAAGGAAATATGAGATTACGAAGTACTTTTAAAATCTGGGTTCCTTTTTATACAAATTGTTATCAGTTTGTTACTATAAGGCAAGATATAATCTGTTGGACGTGGAACGTCAAGGGAGATAAAATTTGTTGACAGCGCTACACGCAATGGTTCTGGAATTAGCATAATATTCGCTCCGTGACGTGAAATCAGTTATCATGACAATGTGTGTTTGTTTCCTCAAAGTTTGAAGAAGAATTCAAATTCAACGTTAAAAAGATTTCAAACATGAGCTCATGATCAATGAGCTCGTGGACAATGGTGAAACATCGGAAACATGATATCTACATCATTGCGACTGTCAGGCTGTGGAGAGACATTTTTAATTTCACTGCATTCCTAAAATGCAACAAGAGGAAGTGCACATTAAAGGGGGGTTCCGGACCAGTTAACAGTTAGTCTTACAAGAAAAAGTAAAATCTGTAAGCACAATAGTAAAAATTTGATGAGATTCATATAAGAATTACAGAATTTATGAAATTGTGAAGTTCTGCTACTTTTCAGATAAATATAGATATAGATATGCATAATATGCCTTAGGTGGCAATGTCATCTCTTCACAACTTGCCATATAGTTCGTACACAAAATCTCGAAATTTCTTTTGTTGTCGTTGTTGTTGTTGTTGTTCACACGCAATTATGCCCCAGTCTCAAATACTTATAGGGGGCTTAAATCTGATCATTATTTTGAACTTATTCAGCCAGGAATAACAAAATGTTTTACACTCTTATAGCAGAAAAATTGAATTTTCGTAAGTTTTTATACACGATCAATATAAAGTTGTGAGGAAATAGGATTATCAGCTAAGTCATCTGCATTTTCATATCAACTTTTCTAGACCTGTTTTGTTTAAAAAAGCAGAGAAACTTCACAATTTCATAACTTCCCTAATCGTTATCCGATTTTGATCAAATGTTCATTGTTGGTTTGTAAAACATTACTCTTTCTTTTCAGACTTACTTTTAATTGGTCAGGAATTCCCCTTTATGAGAATGAAATAAGTGATTTTTTCAGAATTAGGACTGCAAGGTTACTCGTGACAGAACGTCAACCATGATGAGACGACAGTGTGAAACAACTACAACAACAAAGCATTCAATTTCATGTTCAATACTGCCACACTCTCCTTATATGTCTCAACCTAAAAAAAAAGGAAACAGCAAAACACTTTCATGTTGTTTCTTGGATGTTTCTACTCAAAATGTTTACACACGGAGCGACATGAAGAGATGGGACAATATTTGCGCGATGATTATATTGGAATAAGGACGTACTACAGACGTTCACAATAAACAATAATATAACAAATGAATGGAACCCTTGATTTTAGGGTGATCTTATTTACATCGTATGGCACGGGACGTACACTGTCATGATATTTTTCTTCCCCTTGTTGCCATGTCAACTACAAACCCCCTTGAAGACATTTTGCGTGGTTGTGGCCGCTGTCAGACAAAAGAGCTCGGAGAAGTTCAGGCGTAGGGTGACTCACGAATCGCGCTAAACCTCACCTTCTCTTCGTAGCCTCAGGTGGGCTTAGGGTGCGGGGCTCCATCCCCACTTACAGGGATAAACCCCAAATTGGGCAAAACGACGCGATTTTGAAATGATTCATTCATTATTTTCATCAATCTTGTAGTGTATCCGCCACGATCTGAGAAAGATGGGCAGTAAACAAGAGGCGTTCACCTCCTTTCGCTTTATTTGGCTTCACTTTTTTTTCTCCTTCGAGAACAACCATTATAAATCTTGGTGAGCCGGGGCGCAAGAGCGGTGGTACTTTATTAATTTGATATTGTAAGCGCATCAAGTCTTTGTTCTAATGGCAGACTGGACAACGCGTTTATCGTGAGGAGGGAGCAGCGTGAGCTAAAGGAAAAAAAAAAAGGATCGCAAAACATTTTCCTTTGTTTATTTAAGATGTTACAACAAAGGGACATGCTTCGCTCGCTGATTCATCCCTACCTGGCTGAGCAGAACTAAATTACATGAACTTTTTCTTTTTTTCTTTTCTTTGGCTTTGTATCTCAATTCATATGTACTGCCTCTCACCCATCTGTGTGGAATTTACCTCTCGTGCATAATCGAATTGTCCCAGCTTGCTTCATCAATTACGCGCGCAAATTAACGATCACTCTGTGAGAAACTGAATGCATTATATCAATTACATGAGATATAGTCAGCGCCAGATTACCAACCAGCGCAGTTTTCTTCATCACACTGCGTTCTTTTTCTAATGCATTATGGCGTACACAGAAAAATCAAATCAACGAGAACCAGAAATGTTGAACATTTCATATATATGTAACTTATGTATGTATGTATACATATATATACTTTATAGGCAGAATGTAGCAATAAAAAAGATACAAGATGGTACACTCTCCTCAGAAGGATATATATATAATATATATATATATATATATATATATATATATATATATATATATATATATATATATGTATATATATATATTTCACTTAAATACTATGTTAGGGTGAATGGTGTGAGCCACAGAGATGGAAAAAAGAGGTAGAGAGAGGGAGAGAAAACTAGGGAGAGAGGGGGCGAAAAATTGTAAGAGAACAGGTGCACTTTTCCCCCCTCTGTGACCGGAGCGATGACGGGTAACCCCCCTCGGGTCGAACCGAGTGCTCAGCTGAGGCGATGGCGGGGGGAGAGCGCGGAGTGAGACTGGAGGGAAAAGGGGGGACAACGGAGAAAGAAGTCTATCATCAAACAGGACCCTGGTCGATGGCCATCGCTAAGACGTAATACGATCTCGACCGAGTTGTGACTCCCCAAACACGGACATGATTTCAGTTTGTGTGTCAGTGTGTGTGTATGTATGTGTGTGTATTTTCCCCCACTTTGCTTTCTCAACGTCTCTCCATTATTTTTTCTCTTTTGGCCACTTTTGATCGACAGGTTTGGTCCTTTCTGTTTTTAGCTCCCTCAACACTCGCTCGCTCGCGAGAGAAATCTCGTCGGGGATGTAGCCGATGTGCTGGCTAGGTGATGAGATATCGAATTCTTTGTTTGTTAAGCACTCGCTAATATTTTGACACGATGTAGAAGCTGGACTGGGCACAATAGGGGATAGGATGCTCCCCTGAGTGTCCCCTTCTAACCAATCGTGCTTTGTTTTGCAGTTACGTTTTTAACTTTTATCACCTGTCCTCTTCATGAGGCTATGTAAATTCGTTGTTTCCTTCTCTCTCCATCTTTCCCCCTCTTTCTTTTCTGGGGGGGGGGGGTCATCGTCAAAATCGTCATCATATTGATCTTTTGTCTGTTTTAGTTCTATGTCTTCTTCTATTTAAACATGACTTTACGCCATGTCGTTATTGTTGTTCTTCTTCTCTCCTTCACTTCTAAACTCTTGCTACTTATTACCATCCCTATTCATCATCTCTTTCTCTTCCTCTTCCTTGACCTCTTATTCTTCCGCTTCGATGAGTTTTCTTTCATTTTATTCTTGTTTTGTCATTATCCCTATCTTTCAATTCTATTCAATTCAATTCAATTCAATTAAAATTATGTTTTTTTTTTTCTTCTACGAAACATAATGCAACAAAATTACAAATGATCTTGAGTATACACTGGTTGACTGCAAAGTGAAAAATAAAAATGATCGAGGAACAGTTGAAAGCATGTGAGCATAGTTTCAAACAAAACTTGTTGCAGTATCCATGTTCTGAGAAAAAAAAATGACGGGTCACTAAAAAGCAGTGCTTGTATACAGTTAACAGTAAACAGTAAAGTAACAAGTAATTCAAAGCAGGACAGAAAGGAGGCCTAATTTTTCTCCTTCGTGTACATGAGTGCACACAGCATTTCACTCAAACAATGATACAACCATAGCGCCATTCCATGTAAACAACGCAGGTCTTTGAAGGTCGTGCTAAATATCGTATAGCTATGGCCTTTCATTCGATATAAAAATTTGTTTACCGGTACTTCTTTGTTATCGCCTTTTCACACTTTCTTCTCCATAGTTCAGCCTGTTTGCACTTTCACTTCTTTCTACCTTTTTTTTTTTTTTTTCGTGGGGAGGGGGGCGCTTTGTTCACAAAGAGCTGATAGGTACAGCTGTGATACATGGCGTTGCATCTATTGTATCAGAGATAATGCAACCGTACTTGGCATTACATTTACGCAACGTCAATGTTGTCGAATTCCTCGCTGAATACATGCCCAATTAAGATTTCGCTCGGCACTGCGGGATGATTCCAGAATTTAGCTTTACTTTTTGCTGTACTTCTCTGAGACCAGAGACATGAACAGATGCGATGGCCAACTGTTTGACTCAAAGTGTCCTCGAAAAGAAGAATAAAATGAAAGAAAAAAATGAGGAGAGGGAAAAAAAGTGATCGACACTAAACACAATAAACTGAAGCGATTATACGCGTGCGTTCTGTATTGATCGGCCCTAATCCGATCCCTGTCACCAGTGAAAAATGAACGGAACAACAAAACAGGCATACATGTACAGGGACAGCTCCACCGGGGATTTTGTAAACAGACTATGCTCCATGAGTGGAGTTTGGAAGTTGGTCAGAAGATGCAGAGGATTGTAAACCTATCTGTAACTGCATTGTCAATCACTGACTATTTATCGAGTTTATTGAAAATCAATAGTAGTTGATGAGGAATTATTTTTCGTTGCGGTGAGGATAAAAATCTGTCTTAATAAATGGTTAGATTAATTGAATTCGAGAACATCGTGCACTCTTTGATTCACATAACAGGCTTCTATCTCATGATATGCAATTTACAGAAACTAATGCTACCTACTTCATGCCAAAGTTTTGCATGTCTATTGATTTTACGGTGGGGGCACTGTGGCATAATGGATAAGACTCCCGACTCCCGATCGGAGGACCTGAGTTCGAATCCCGCCCTTGACGTCCTTGGACAAGATGTTTTTACCCACCATGTCCCTTTTGACCCAGGTGTATAAATGGGTACCTGTCACTTTTGACCCAGGTGTATAAATGGGTACCTGGCAACGCTAGGGTAATAATAATGGCAGGCCCTCTGGTATAGAGCAGTGGCAACACTGAAGAGGCTACCCTGGGTAAATAAGACCTTATCATTATTATTATTATTATCATTATTATTATCATTATTATTGTTATTATCATTATCATTATTGTTATCATTATTATTATCATTATTTTTATTATTATTATTATTATTATTATTATTATTATTATTATTATTATATTATTATTATTATTATTATTATTATTATTATTATCATCATCATCATTATCATTATTATATTATTATTATTATTATTATTATTATTATTATTATCATCATCATTATTATTATTATTATTATTATTATTATTATTATTATTATTATTATTATTATTATCATTATTATTGACTGGATGTGTGTGCGCGTGAGTGTGTGTGAGCGTGTGTATGCACTGAATACAGTAACCATCATATATGTATATGTATATGTAAGACCTATATATGATATGGTTACTATACCCATATAAAGGCACTACTCAAATAATGTTATGATCAATCAAAAGTGGGGATTATACCTATAAACAACATCAGTGTTAGTGATGGGTTTTGTTGTTGCTGTTATTCGAAGAACACAGTTCTGTCAGGACACAATCGTGTCGAGAATCCAAAGATTCTCAGTTTCTTTAAATCGTATACTTGATATTTCATTTAGTGTGGGGTTCAACTTCTTGCTTTTCTCTCTATATTGACTTGATAAATAGAAAAGGCAAAACAAGATAAAACGTAAGTGAGTAGATGCGTCATCAAAAACACAGTCAAATCATGTACTTTCTCCTTTATTTCATACATTGCCATTTATTCCACTTATGAACATTAATCAACCCCAAATTGTTGATATTATGCCCATTGATTTATATCTGCTTACCACAAGTCGTATGCGTCTAGCCCCAATGATATCTATTCTTTCTTCCTAATCTGCATTATTTTCTATAAGAAAATTACTAAAAAACTCTAGTTCGCAATCAGCAATCTCACGACCTGCGAGCTATAGCTACCTTACGTCGCGTAATGAGTTAATTGTAGAAAACACGGTGTTCTTTCCGGGCAACAAAGACGTGTACATGACATAATTACTCATATTCCCATATGCTCACAATTAAATTAATAAAAACGATTCAATACCAACCGTTTCGTTTTGATTTAATTTGTTGAATTTCTTGCCGTCTTGTGTCTGGATTACAAGCGAAGCCGCAAGCAATTTTTCCTCGTCCTTTCCCAGCTCAGAAATATGTCCCAATTTGTTCTCCAATCTTCGAAATTTTGCGCTGTTTCTCCGTTTCTACTAATCTGCGAAGAAGCGAAAACTCTTTAGCGCTAAGTGCTCAGGGGCTCGGGAATCTTCAGTCAACCACAAATCAATCGCATTATCTCATTTAGGATCGTTGCGACACTTTTATTCCTTCTTCTCTTCTCATAAGAGCGAGTGCCGGCCCATTGACTCGGTACAGAATGAGCGAGAGATTTGTTAAAATGGAAGATTACTACGCACCTTTCATGAAACCCTCCATTGAGCTTTTTGTCTTGTTTTGTGTTCAGAAAAGTACACCATTCTAACCCTTCGCCCCTGCCACGCCATAATGTGTGTCTAAATCTTCATAGATCTATATACATTCTTCTTTAGTAATCTTTTTATCGTGCAGAACAGTAGTGTTATAGACTTCTTCTTTTCTTTTCGAAGACATTTTGAAACATAGAGCATCAAATCAATCAGAACAAATATCACAAGCTTATTAAGAGCGTGGGAAAGAGCTTTCATTAATTGAAAAAAATCAAGGAAATCAAGATTGCCTTTACAGAATCAAATTAATGATAGAGCAATAAATATGGCAGCGACAGTAGTGATTGTCACAGTATAGAACTGATAATCAACAATGTCAACATCGACAACAATACAATTCAATTCGATTCAGTTTAATTCAATTGCGTTTTATTTACATCCAACAGAAAGGTAATGCAAATACAACGCATATATTAACAATTCATATTATTAACAATTTGTAAGCAATGCAGATCATATTTTTGTACAATGTATATTAGCAAATGAATGGAAACAATACATGCACAATCTCCATCGTCATCATCAGTAATATTTTTGTAGCTTGACTTGTGTTACACCATAGAGTTTTTTTTTTCTAACTCTTATTCCAACCCCCCCCCCCTTTTTTTTATTGCTGAGATTATCTAACTTGGTGTTCTTTCCAGTATACTGGTTTTATGAAAATGACTCTCTTTGATAGAAAATACGAAATCATTATAATATTCTTCTTCTTTTTTTTTTTCTAAACGTCGATGTAATCAAGACTGCTGGCTAGGAGAGGCAACCCAGCCCACATCTTTAAGACACACCTAAAATATGATTTGTAAAAGTTTTGATATAAAGGTCACCGCACTCTGCAATACTCAGTTGGTCGGGGATTATACGCGTAAGCGATCTCACTGACCAATCAGATGTTAACTCTCCTGAGGGAGGCCTTCGAAGCTGCGTACATTATATACGGCACTGCTGCGTACAGTGAATTTAATGTATCAGGTCAAGTTATTCAACCTCGAAAAATTATTCTTAAGCAAGTTTCTGGTCTGCAAATGAAATGTATTAGATTTTAGCTCAAACAACACTAGGTTTAAGCAGCGAGACGGATGGGTTTCTCCTTAAAATCCTTTTTATGTGTTCCTTTATAGCTCTATCTGAATCGCACTGTGACATCTTTTTGTCACTCGTAGACAAAGTGGTTTATGGTTGTTGTTATTTTGAGCGATTATCTCGATGATCATGAAATTAAATGAAGAAAATGTCGTGAGATATATACGACTTAGTTATATATTAATGCCACATCCCTTCCAGCTTCTTTTCTTTAATTTCATGTTTTAGGGGTTTTATATTTCTATGTATTCTTGATACTTTTTTTGGTTCTTTTTCTTTCATTTTGTTTTGCTTTGCAGTGACATCTTTCTAACTGACACCATGAGCTATGAACAAGATATCCAAACTTTGTCTTTACACCTCTGAAGATATGATAATTGAGCACTGTTATCTGGTACGTTTTCTATCATATTTCTCCGTAATCTTATGCACTGATATCCCTAGATCGTCATTCTTTTAGCATCACCCCTTACCTCAGATTTCATGTGTATCCACTGAAATGTACATAGGACAGCTCCTGCTTAGAAACCAATAATTAAATGAGGGATAATCGAGAACATCATATATTACACAACAAATGCAACAGAGTGTTCATGTGCAATTTTGCAAACACCTCCTCCATGAACGTTTTCTTGTGGGTCGCTTCCTCCCAAACTTAATGAACGCCGAAGAGGATTCTGAGAGCAGATGCTTTCACTTTTCTGCTGCTCATGCCCAGAAAAGGAACACATAGTATTCGAAGCAACACGCGTCTAAATAAAAATGAACACATCTTATCTCCATTTTGATTAATAACATTAATCAAATTTATTTTTTCTGTTAATCTGAGTGCAGCTTCCATTTCTTTCTTCTTCCTGTCTATTGTAACACTTGCATGCAGATGAAGTCTCTTTTTATCATTTCTCTTCCTCCAATAATACAGTTATTTTCTCCAGTGTTCTATCTCACTTCTCGCTTACATTGTCAGTCATTGTCAGTCTCTGTGTGTATCTCTTTATCCTGGCAACGCTAGGGTAATAATAATAGCAGGGCCCTCTGGTAGAGCAGTGGCAACACTGAAGAGGCTACCCTGGGTAAATAAGACCTTATTATTATTATTATTATTATTATTATTATTATTATTATCCAAATGTATTAAATCTCTCTTTCTCGCTTTCTGTTTATGTATATATATATATATATTCTAATCTATCTATGTATCTACTAATCTATCTATCTATTTATCTATCTGCCCATCTATCTATCTATCTATCTATCTATCTACCTACCTACCTATCTATCTATTAGTAGACATATACATGTTTATCTTTTCATCTTTATCTTGGTGTATGATGTATGTGTCTTTATCTCTATATATTCCTCTATAATCATTATATATCTCTCCTTTTCTGCGTCTTTCTTTCTCTCTCTCTCTCTCTCTCTCTCTCTCCCTCCCTCATCTTCTTCCCTCACCCGTCTCATCCTCTCGGAGAGTTCTCCCACTACCGAGCTATTTGCCATGCTGACGCATGTTGAATGCTTAACTAACGCGTCTCCCCACAGTGGAATCCATCATAATTGTTTGTCGGTATATCGTTAATCCTCTTTAACCTTATGCTCAAATTTTGGCGTGCAAACGCAATTATCCACGCAACAAATAAAGCCGAGACATCGTTGAAGAGAGAGAGAGAGAGAGGGGGGGGGGGGAGACAGACAGAGAAGGAGAAAGAGGGGGAGAGATAGAAGGAAAGAGATAGAGAGGTGGGAGAAGGGAGGGGGAGTCAGGGAGAGAAAGAACAGAATGTCAAAGAATGTATTCAGGAGGGATTATTTTTTTATTTTCCTCCACGATGGAAGCGGTAGCGGGAGAATGCATACAAGCGCAGTTTTTTTCTTGATTTTTGTGAGAACAGAGTTATAATGGAGTGTTAATTTCCATAATAATAAAGATGGTAAAAGGAAATCAATTTTAACTTGTTTTCAATTATTTGACTGCAATTTTTGTTATTCCCTTGCCTGTTGATTTAGACTGAGTATTTTTGAACGAGAACTGTACTGCAAAACCTGTAAGAGTCATGCTTACATCCTAGCTTTATATTCCTTGCTATTCTCGACGCAGTAAATGCAAGACACGACAATGTTTTAACATAAACTGAGTACTTGATGCCTCATTATGCTACCTACACTGGCGAAATTATGCAAGCTTGACATTTTTTTTTTCATTTGATAGGACTTTCAGAGGTGTTTAATTCTACATGACAAGGAGATTGTAAACTGCTAGTCGATAAAGAACAACAACCGCGAGACGCAAGTAAAGCGAAACGCGGTGGTGAATTGGGACATGAAATCTGTTTAAGTAACCTACCAGAAAGAGTTTGGACAAATCCTATTTCGAAAATAGTGTTCTTCAAGACACAACGATTCCTCCTATTTGTTTCCTTTTCGCTGGGCATGGACTGGAAAAGCAAAGCAGCATAATAGACAGTGTAGCTAGTTAAAGCTATTGTTCTCGTGTACGAAACAGTTAACATGCATGTGGCACTTTCAGGATTCGTTGTTGTCGATGACTTCATACGCACGCACGCGCCAACCCCAAACTGCGGCCACAATGGGGCACGCGACCCTCACCACGATCGCAATCGAAGTAATCGATAGCATTAGTTTCTGTGCCGTGAAATCGATTTCAGCGGTGCTCGAGAAGCAGAAGCCGGACAGAAATACATGCAAGCAATTAATTACCCGTGCCAGTCGATTCCAGGCCACCTGTTGGATCAACTTGTAACATGTGGTGGAAGTAGTATCTGTCAATTTATCATCGATTGTCTTAGACTGCATTCTCCCCAAGACGATTCCAGTGAAAATAGATCCTAAGGTTCTCGTTTGCAACTCTTACAAAGGGAAATAAAAATGTAGGCCTGGTTGTTTTACGAAGTTTCTCATGTGCCAATGCTAGAACAAAGATTAAACATGTTGTATTCGTATCTTCAATTCATTAATAAATTACTGATACCATGGTCGTACTTTTGTGAAGTACTCTTTTTACACGTACAAGTAAAGCGGCGAAAATGCAATGTTTTCGATGAAAACTGCATATTAAGCGAAGCTGACACGTAAAAACCTGAGTGAACTATCGGAAATTTGTTAGCTTGTCACGGCTGAGGGAGTTCACCGTGACAGAAAATGCATCTTCTGTTCCCCCTCAATGACGCAAAAACGTTCCTCAAAAATCCTACTGTGACAATATTACTTTGTGAATAGTACGTGCTAAGAGTTGTCTTAATCGAGTTGAAAACAGTTCTAGTCTGCCATTACAAAAACAAAATCAGAAGTATATACCTTGGTGTTGTGCGTTTAAAAACTATAAAAGAAATTAGAATATGCTACTGTTTCGTATCTTTTTTCATATTCTTTTAAAGAAGACGAATGACATTCGTATAGGAAACTTCAGGACAACTTTAAGAGCAAGATGTTTACATTCCTCCACAAGCCTGTGCCAATCCATTCAAACAAAATCGAGAAGTTTCTCCCTAAAAATATTGTCTCAGCACAAAACTGTGCTCTGCCAGTTGTATTGACTTCTACTCCTCTTTTTCCCCTGACATGTTCCAAATCTTTTGGTTTTACTTTTGGGAGGTGTGTTAGCTCTGTCGGTAGCGCGTCTGCCTCATGATCCGAAGGACCCCGGTTCAATCCCCGGGTCCCATTGAGCAATGTTGTGTGTAATCATACCGTCCCCTCAGTAAAAGTCAAAACACTCTGTTCCTCGGATAGGACATAAAATGGAGGTCCCGTGTGCAAGAGAGCCACAACTCGTGCACGTGAAAGATCCCGCTTATCGCAAAGAGCAGGGTGTTTAACCCGGTGAAGTGGTCCCGTCTTACATCCAACTGGACCCTATGGAAGACCAGCTATTGTAGCTGAATATGGGCTATGCAGCCATCTTCTCAGATGGAAACGAAACAAACAAACAAACAAACAAACAAACAAACAAACAACCAAACAAACTTCGGCCATGATAATTCCGTTCCCATATTATTATTACTACTATTTATATTATTATTATCATTATTATTATTATTATTATTATTATTATTATTATTATTATTATTATTATTATCATTATTATTATCATCATCATTATCATTGTTTTATGGATAACTGGCAATCCAGGAGGTAACGATAGTGGTATAGGGCTATCTCAAAAAGCAGCATAAACACTGATATTGGTGTAAAACTTTATATCTCAATATACTCTATTTACCACCTGAATCTTTAGCCATATACCACAGCCTTCATGACACTAATTTCAGATGAAAGACCAATAACAGATGAGCTTTTACTCTATAGTTTGAATAATTTGAATGGGGTAAAAAGAGCATAGGAGAGAAATTCATGAAATATTCTCATTATCCACTGCCAAATTAGAGCCTGCCTGTGAAACTGTTCACTTTGCTATGTTTGGATTTGTTTGTTGTTGTTGTTTTGGTGTTTTTACTTGCCCCTGTATTTATTTATTTTTTTTTTTTTTTACAGGAGTCTAAAGTTATCACAAAGGTTTTGCGTCATTATCGTGTGGCTTCGAAGTGGAACTAATGGTAGTTGTACCGTATGCTGCAAAATTAGATAAGCGATTGAGCGAATGAAATAAAGCACAATCAAGATGGCCACACGAGTCCATCAATGACGTAGAGTATAATGAGAGGACAGGGCTCTTCGCCAACCTCGGTTTTTAGCTTCTTTTCTGCAGTACCTTGGCAATTCAATAATTTCAATCAACTGGCGCTCATTTCTGGTTGCGGTCTCTTGTCCAAATGAAACATCGCATTCTGAAGATGTTTTCTTGCGCGGAGGATGAATCCCACTTTGGATTTAATTTGGTTCAGCGTTCACTTTTCTGTAATGACCGAACCAAAGTTCTTCCAACGCGGGTTAATCAACGAATAGCGCCGTGCTCTTTAATCCACACAGCGCGTCGTGCGGGAGTACGCGCGCAGAGCTGCTCTCTCGGCACACGTCGTGCCTTAGGCAATACCATTTTCGACTGGGCGGTAGGAGAATTTTGTGCCCGCTGGGTTGTATATGTGAACGGTTTGTGTGGTACACTATTACGATCGAGGGCGTGTTATACAGCGCAAATCAACGATAACTCTTGTCTTTGGTCAGGTTCATGTGGGGCAGCGTAAGAATGATAACGAACAACAACCTGTCGACGTATTTGTCATCGTGTAAAAAGACAAATATTTTCGAGAGGAAAGTCATGGAAGCATGTAGCCTACACATGCATGTATCTTGTGTGTGTTCGGGCGTATATAATATGTGCGTGTGTGTGTGTTTGTTGTGTGTGTGTGTGTGTGTACGAAAGAGAGGAGCGAGAAGAAGAATGTCTTAATTGATCTTCTCTATAATTTAATTGCTTTTATTTTTTGTTTTGCCATATTATGGTTGGATGGATTAAGAGACAGGGATATTAAAAAAGAGAGATAAGCCGAGACAAAAAGATACAGAGATTGATCTAGGGACGAAGAGAGCCAAAAGACCTTCCTATACGTGACTTTTTAGAGTAGGCCCTGCTCTAGGTGGTGACAATGATCATCGTGCAAAAGTGGCCATCTTAATAACACAAGAAGAAATGGTCACTCGACTGGTTAGTTTTCAAATTAACGGAAGACGAAATGACTCTTTGTAAAGAGAGTCTTGCAGGGAGGTAAAAAGCGAAAGTATCATAATAATTTATTTAACTATTAAATAGACTGAGAATTTATGTCGCATAACCTTCCCCTGGCTCCATTAGGATCTATGCTTACAGAGTAAGATTCAACATAAATATTAGCTGATGCCTCTAGAAATACAATCTATTTTGAAGGACATAAAGGGGAGGGATCACTGGAGATGAATAAAGATATCTGTATCTCACAGAAACATATTACTACCTCACCGTACGCTGGTGATCATGTGCGTGCGTGCGTGCATACGTACTTGAATCTTGTACATTGGAGTTATAGCCCAATACTGTGGAGTCGGATACCTCTAAAGAAGACGAGTTGAAGCTATCTGTTAAGCAGGTCCCCCCCCCCCCTCCGATGTAGCCATACTTAGAGCAAGGTGATAGGACACGTTTTCTTGTTTGTTTGTCTTTTTTTCTAGAACCAATGACCACCTCAAGCTGGAGACAAAATGTTCTGTTTTAATTACTACCATTACGTGTATATCAATTCAATTCAATCCATTTGAATACAATACAATTCAATGATAATCTATTTTACATCTGTCATTTGTTTTTAATCGATGCCAAAAGTATTTTACTATATAAATATTACTGTTTAGAAAATAACTGACATCACAAAGACTACATTACATGTCTAATAAACAAAATGAAATAAAATGAAATGAAATTTTGTGAAATTCCCTTTATAGTTTCTTTATATCGTTGTTCATACCGGACATCATGGAGGTATAGCAGTCTCCTCATCCAGCGATAAAACTTCATGCAGCTAAATTCGCTGCATTCACTCTATCCATATCCTGATTATGTGTGTTTGGGGTTTTGGGTCTGGGTACCGTAGAGGGCTCTTGTTGAGAAATATCGCGTTCTTGGTCGGCCGGATGATTTAAAACTGATTAGTCTTTACTACTGATTGACCCACCACCTGACGTAACAATCAAAAAACAAAAACAAAACAAAACAAAACAACAACAATAACAAAACATACACATCTAAATCCGTGTCTTTTTTATTCGATTATTCATTGTCATATGTTTTCATTTGTTTTTAATCGATGCAAATTTTATGATTCTTATTATACAAAATATTAGATTGGCAAAATCAAAATATAAGCACAAAAATAACTAAGTACGAAAACTATAACAAGAGTGTGCTGTTAGGACATGCCACCATAAACATTTGTGGCTCATCCATAAAACGATAAAAGTTATGATTTGTTGCCAGCTACAGCACAAGAAAAGACAAGAAAAGAAATTTGGAAAGAGGATTATCAACCGAATTTGGATGACGAGGAGACTGTATTACTCTCGCCGCAGATGGTGCTGTTTAAATTTCCACGAAGAGTGTTTAAAGCTGTGACTACAGTCCGGTATCCAACATGTAACATGCTTGCTTTGTCGGAGAGATGACTATGCAAGGGTTAGAACCATGGCTTCGTTCACGGAAAATGCATGGTTTCCACAGTTTTATGTGTGGTCAATGAAATATTCAATTCAATTCACTTCAAACCTCACTGTAGATTCCGATTCACATAGATGCTCAAATAATGGCGTCGGGGCTAATCGAAGGGAAAATGAATAAGAAGCACTCTTCAATTGATCAGGCATGGCTAGACTTTGTTTCATGAACATATCCAAAAAGAAACAAAAACTTGTCTATCTTGGAGATGCATTTGCGGTTGATGCTGATTTCGACAGGGGTTCAGTGGTAGCCTGATATACCCAAGGTGCAATCATTATTTGTCGTGAGAACAGAGTGTTACTTTATTTCTGTAATGAAGAATATATTACTACATAGATTACATTCCGTGTTCTCCCCTTTGCGCTAAAACAAATCAAATCACACATTTTTGTATTAACTGATTTATAAATAATCGTACACTGCATCTTTCTACAAACTGTGACAATCACGTGATCAATCACGCTTTCATACAGGTACAAATCGTATTGCATTCTAGACGATTTGTCTTACACTGATTCTGTGACAGCTGGTTTATTATTTTTTTTTTTTGACACGTACCTTGTCTGCTTCACTGATTCTTTTCTTCGAGTGTTGCTCCTATACAAAGAAAGACATTTCACGAGTTTCTATTATGTTCATGTAACGTATATTATCTTACTGTAACTGAATCTCTTCATTGTATTCCTTCGATCAATCACCCATTCCAGGGGCGGATCCAGGAATTCCGTAAAGAGGGGGCACCTTTGCAGAATTAAAGGGGGGGGGGCGTGGTTCTTTTTATTTCTTTGTTTGAACAAAAAATAACGGGGGTGCGCCCGGTGCGCTCCCCTATATCCGCAACAGCGTTCATAATGGTTCATTGCTTAATTAGGTTCTCAAGTGTGTACTCATTTGGTTTCGCTATTGAATCTAGGACTAATCGGTACTTACATGTCATTAATCCTATAGAGACACTTAGAAAATAAATGTTGGGGAATATGAAAGTATCGTGAAGATCGATTTCAGGGGATAATTACAATGGGTGATATTATTTCTCGGGGGTGCGCTTAGTTATGTCGGATAAAAAAAAAAATGGCAAGCATCATTAATGTCACTTACATGAAAGTAATACTTTTATCCCTGACTTTCAGTTTCATAGGTTCCTCAAGTCGTGACGGTGAGAGTGAAGCAGGAAATACGAATTGATTTTGAATTGCAACATAAATGCCGGTGTTTAGTGCTTCAAACCATACATACCCATTTCTGTCGTCATACATAATGTCATAAATGTCAGAGGTAAAACATGTCAGAGACAAAGATTTCAGGGGTAAATTATTGCCCGAAGAAATATTTCAGAGGTAAAGATGTCAGAGGTAAAAACATCAGAAGGGGTAAAATTGTCAGAGGTAAAGATGCCAGAAGTAGAATGTCGGTGGTAAAATTGTCAGGGGTAAAAATGTCAAAAGTGAAAGTGACAGAGTTTAAAATTTTAGAGGTAAGAATGTTACAGTTCAATAACATACTAGGAATTAAACAATTAAAATGATAAAGATTGATCTTGATCGTGATAATTTTGGAGTGTATGCTTGTAGAATGATTTGGAAAAGTACAAGTGTAATATTATCAAGCATCATTGACACCCACCATTTTTCATTGCGCCTTCTATTCCTCCTTTTAATCTCACATTTTGTTTAATCTTTCTTTTGTTGTTTCAATTCCCCCATTGTAAGAATTAAGACATTAATGTGATATATACCGCAAATCTCTTTTTTTTCTTACACACTCACACTCACACATACGCACAACACGTTAATGCTCGTGTCATACAGTGCGATATATTCTCATTGAAACGCATAGCACCTAATCCTGCACATTTATTCTCTCACGTTGCTTTTTTTTTTGTCTTCCCCGCTCGTTCCCATTGTTGATTCCATTAAGTTAGCACAAAACTATTGTCAGTGACATACTGCTGATTCCTGTGTATGTTTCTATTGTTGTTGTTTTTTTCTGAATCTGCCATCACTATCAAGCACCTGCGTAAGATGGCAGAATCTTTTTTTTTTTTCATTCTTTTATCTCTCAAACTGGAAAGAAGAGTACGGCTGACTTCTTTGAATTCGTTTTGTTCGTTCAAAGACTTTGTTATCGTGATTATCATAATGTTGATTCATTATGTTCATGATTGAAAAAGAAAGAGGATGTGCCGAATCAGATACAATTTCTATTATAGTTCAGGAGTGACCAAAATTGGACAAAAGAACAACAAAAACAACAACAACAATAAACAAACAAACAAACAAACAAACAAAGAAAGAAACAAACAGCGAGTACACTAGTTTTTGTTGGGTACAAAATTTCAACAACAAGTACCTCCCCCGCCCTTTTTTTTTTCTTTACTAGTGGTACCCTTAACAAGAAAAGCAATGTAAGTTGCTTTACTTGATCGGGTAAGATGTTCCAGACGTCGGGTCTGCACTTTCTACATGAATAAAGTAACAGCAACCCTCCTGTAGACTTGCTGGATACATGTCAAGCGCGACTACGGTTAGCTCGCGGGTGAAAAAAAAAAACAACAACAAACGAACAAACAAAAAACGGTACAAACCAAACAGGCGAAAACAAAAACAAAAACAAACGATTACACATAACACACACACACACACACACACACACAAATCCACACACACAACTGAATTGACATAACAAGAACTATCACATCAATATACCAATAGATCAGTTATAGATTATAGATATGGCTATTTCAATCAAAGGTGATTGTCCTTGATGGTTGCCCTCGTTGAAATGTAATAATGATTGTTAATTGTAAGGGATTTTTTCCAAAAAAAAAGCCTCCTGTGTACTTTTTATGATCCCACCATTCAAGACCTATATTGTGAATGTTGTAAATTTTGTTATGCTTTGAGGTGGAAATAAATGAATTAACGAAAGGCGGTCTCGTGCTTATCAGGCCGAAAGCATGATTAGTGCTTTTAGGGGAAAACAGACCTCACGTATGCTCAAACGTTTATAATGATATACAGGTTTATATTATGATTTGACACAATCGTAATAACAAGAAGGAAATGGATAGGTGCATGGTTTCAAAGAGAGAAAAATCATATCACTTCCTGCTATTGTTTTGCTAGTTTATGTTTAACCTTGACGTTGCTGGACTTCGACCACGTGATCATCATCATTACCAGACTAGTACCACGCTGTGTGTATAAGGAAGAATCATCAGTGTTGTCATTGGTCACATGATACCGGGTTAAACATCTGAAGACACAACCTCATATGCGGGCTTCAGTGCTAGCCAATGACCTCGTGACTTCAGTGTGAAGTGGGTCGAGAGAGCCAGCTTGGAGAAAGCTGCTTCGCGACATTATAAGAGTTTGAGGAAGCGACAGTCGCTTCAACATTTCGCCTTTCAAGCACATTTGATGATACATCAAATCATCGTTGTCTGAGCTGTCGATTACATTCACTTTGCAAGAGTGTCTTGTCAGCCGATCGACGGACCGATCATTTCAAGATGATGTCTTCAAAGCTGTTAATCGCTGTCAGTCTTCTGTGTCTCCTGACCGTCTGCTGCGCCAAGGGGCCAGCCTGCTACTTCCCCGATAAAGCGCGGGCTGTGAAGCCAGTTAGGTGAGGATTGCTTGTTTGTCTGGTTGGTTGTTGTTGTATCATGAAATTTTGATTGGATATCAAATCTACTATCAAAGTGATATACAACAAATTTGTTGAGCTCAAATTGCCGACGGTTCAGCGATCTAATCTTAAGACATGCCTTCATAATTCCATTTTGTTTGTTTGTTTGTTGTTTGTTTGTTTGTTTGTTTGTTCGAATGATCAAAGTGTCAATCAGTTGCCAGGTAGAACAGATACAATGAAAGAGAGTGGCACTGGTAGCAGCGAATTATTCTTTAACTCTGCGAATACATATTTTCTATGAGGAGATGGCTTGTGTTTCTTTCTTCCGAATATTGCAAAATGGGGATATCAAGCACCCCCTTAATCACTAAGACTCAATAATATCGATCAGTCACCCAATGAATGTGGCAATTAAAGTCAAACATCTTTGTCGTACACAGTATAGTACAAAAAAAAAACAGTGATCGTCGTTTGATGTATTATAACTCGGGAATATTGAAAATAGCAATATAAAACTTTCTGATTGAAACGTGATCTTTTGGGATGAGATTGAAAGTTTCATTGTGTTCTTCGTGAATTGGTCTATGTTTTGCACCGTGCATTAACTCTCTTAGATGGTGCACAAAAGTTATTAAAGAAATTGACTGACATCGTGATATATAATCATGCACCTTGGAGAAAGGAGAATTGATAATGCTTCGTACAGAATGTAAAGAATGTGAGGAAAACTGGGATTGGATTTGTAACAGAATACCGACATGTGTGTGTGTGTGAGTGAGAGAGAGAGAGAGAGGGGGGGGGGGGCGAAATTGACAGATATAGCGCGATCACAAATGCCACATCCAGCAAATTTCATTTCTTTTGTTTTCTTGTTTTCATGTGCGATTGAAGCCATTTTGTCCCCTTCAATGTACTTCCCTATCGCTCAAAATATAATGAAATTTCGCTTCCCCGAATGATCGTAATCATCGTAGGAGCATGCAAGCGATGACGAATAGGGAGATGTGAATATGAACACACTGATGAGGTACATCCAAGTTTGGGCCATCTGGACTTGATTACACCATTCCCGCGGATTAAGGTGACACTTGTGTACGACTGTGTCACGTGGTCGTACCGATGAACATCTTAATATCCGCCCCGTCATGCAACCTTTGCTGAGCAGATGTGTCGGGCTTCTCTGCACATTACCTTGCTAGAAGAGATGACCTCCACACATTCCCACTTGCCACACAATCTCGTCTGGTATAGCCATGATCACTGATCAAGGGAATTCAAGTGGTACACTTTAAGACAGACGTGATTACATGCTGCCTCTTAGATTCTGGTATCGTATTAAAAAAAAAAAAAAACGAAAAAAAAAAAAACAAACAAACGATGGTTTTGAATAACCAGTATGTTCTGAAAGTGAAACAACACTTTGGAGATATCATATATGATAGTGAAACATGCATTACATCTTACTTATAATGATCATGTTTATAATATAGCTCGAGTCACTGTTTATGCTAAAAAAGGGTGTATTTTATTTTCCTGCACACACACACACACACACACACACACACACACACACACAGACACACACACACACATAAAAAACACGAGATGTATTACTGCAGTTAATGATTGAACTGAATGAGGAAAATCAGAAATGCGGGGTTTTCATTTTCATTTCATTTTATTTCATTTATTTGGCAAAATATAAAACAATAATCTCAAGTCATTACAAGGAAACAAATACATGCCAGGACTCCTAAGAAGCAATTATATGTGTGCTTGTAGCTGGGGCCTTCAAAAAAAAGTAAAATACATTACATACACTTGTTGTGACATGGACCAAAGTATACACAAGATCAGTCCAAATTGAAATAACACTAATTTTGTACATAATTCATCAGTCGACAAAAACAACAAAAACACATTAATTTGTTGGCACACACACACACACACACATCCATCCTAAGTGCACAGAGAATAAGAGATAAGAGAAAGAAAGGCAGAGAAAGAAAGGAAGTCTATCAATCATAAATCCCATCTGTCTACGTCAAATATGTCCAATAACATTGGTATACATGTACACATACATATTTATACACACACGCACATAAACAAACCATACATTCATATTATTTTGAGGCATCAAATTCGGAAAAAAAAAACATGAAGGTGCTTAATGCATGGGCAGACAGCTATGGTTCCATAACAAATCGTTTGTGGCGGGGAATGGAAACCATTCTACATGGATACGTACGTGTACATAAGTGCAAATCTACATTTATGTATTTATGATTACATAATATGTATATATGAATATACATTTATGCGTGTTTATGAGGATGATCGTGTTTAATAAATGAAATGAGTGTCTGTTTACAGAAGTATGATGATAGTGAAGTTTTCTCCGTGTCTGAATGTCGTCATTCGCAGGACGTACCCGCGTCCGGCCGAGTCCGTTAAGGTCAGTGACCTGCCGTCTAGCTGGGACTGGCGCAACGTGAGCGGGAAGAGCTACGTGAGTCAGACCAGGAACCAACATATCCCGAAGTACTGTGGCTCCTGCTGGGCTATGGGATCCACCAGCGCCATTGCAGGTGAGCCAACCATCGAACACCAATCCCTGTGCATGGTACATGTATATCCAAGGAAGTTGATTCGTGCTGTGGATCAGTTTGTCGTTCGAGTAGCGTAGACTCTTCTTTCTCTGTATTCTCCTCTCTCCGTCCCAGAAAAGACAAAGAGAATGCAAACTATGGTGCAAAAAGAAAGTACGGCCTTTCTTAGAAAAGGAATGAAGTCAAAAGTAAAAGGGGTAAACGGAGGACGGATAAAGCAAAATTAAGAGGCGACATTTTATAGCTGAACCCCCTCCCCTATCATCAAACCGCTGGTACGACGAACTAGTGTTTGTTGAATCTTCAGTTGGATCTTCAGGCTTTAGTTTCATCGTGGATGACTACACAGCGTTCCTAGCAATAATGTACTTGTGCTGCATGGAAAAGTTCCTGAGTAACTGACCGGAAGTCGTAGATTTCCTTGAGCTGGGTCAGTTTCAAGGCTTAGAAAGAGGGGAAAAGGGGAATTATTGCAATAATGATCATAAAGGCCATTATTTTACTATAGTACTTTCTATTATATTAATACTCAATTGCGCATTACAAAGTAATAATCATGACATACATAATTAAAACATAAGAAGCATTATTGCAAAGATGAGTTTTTAACCTGGTCTAAAACTCATTAACTGTAAATGCTAGAATAGTAAATATTGCACTGCAGTATAATATAAAGCTCTTTAACCACCTCTTGCCGTTTTGTGATGGAAAGTTATTCTACCTTAACAAATACCATTATCATCCTTGTCGTAAATGCAATCATCAGCTGTCATTAATAGCAGCAACAGCAGTATGCTTAGTAGCATCATTCCTGTCATCTTAAACATGATAATCAGTATTAATGATCACCACAGTTGTAAAGGCTATACAGTACTATAAACTGAGACTATCGGTCATTATGAAACCTTCAAACAGATCGCATCAACATCAAACGAAATGGAAGCTGGCCCTCTGCCTATCTCTCGGTCCAGCACGTCATCGACTGCGGAAACGCCGGCAGTTGTGAAGGCGGCTACGACACTGGCGTTTACCAGTACGCCCACGACCACGGCATCCCCGACGAGACGTGCAACAATTACCAGGCCATAAACCAAGGTAGGTCCTGATGAAGTCTATTGTTAGGCCATATTACATGAAATGTCGAAATGGTCCTTCCCACCCCCCCCCCCCCGCCCGACTCCCCGTGCTGTCGCTAGCACTGACAGTAATGAGCGAAAATAGGCGAACCCAAGCTCGTCTCTCTGAAGCTTATTCATTCATTCATTCATTCATTCATTCATTCATTCATTTATTCATTCATTCATTCATTCGTTCATTCATTCATTCATTCATTCATTCATTTCTTATCGTGCTCTTGTCGCTGTAGATTGTAACACTTTCAATCAATGCGGAACTTGCTCGCCCAGTGCGTGCTACACGCTTTCCAACTACACGCTGTACAAGGTGGCCGATTTCGCCAACATACGTGGGCGAGAAGATATGATGGCCGAGGTCTACAAGTCTGGTCCAATCAGGTGACGTCTTGTATGTTATACAATCTCTTTGTGATTATTAATGTTCATGATCGACACACAATATGTGCCCATGTTCCAACTTTGGTTTCTAATACACACAAACAACTTTGCAGAATTGTATCATTCCTGTAACTGGAGTCAAAAGGGGCCTGAGCTTTCGATCCTAGCAGAATCTTCGTCAGAGGCAAAATGACCAATCAGGTCATTTTGCCTCTGACGAAGATTCTGCTAGGATCGAAAGCTCAGGCCCCTTTTGACTCCATTTTACTCCATTGGCTCGCCCTTATTAGATAAGCAGTTTTCAGCAGCTTTTTTTGCTACATTCCTGTAACTGATAACATATTTGGTGTTGTAGCCAGGGTTTTGTTCACATTCATTATGCAGGGCTCCACACTAACTTTTATTTTTGGTGGCCCAAAGGCAACCATCCGTCCTTTTTTGGTGGCCCGATCAGGCCCACCAAAGTCTTCATTTTTGAAATTTTGGTGGCCCGATGTGCGTTTTTGGTGGCCCCGGGCCACCGGGCCACCGTTAGTGTCGAGCCCTGCATTATGATTGATAATTGTCAAGCAGCTCCACATGCACAGAGATCTATGTTTAATATCCATTTTTCGAATTTTGCAAATTGTTTACTTACTTCTTATCACTTGAGTTTTATATGATAAAGTATAATTATCGTAAGGTGCTACAATCATTGTGCATTCTTTTCATCCCACACATGTTTACACACCTTATTTTCTGTCACCAAAAAAAGTGATGTCTATGTTCTTTTCGAAAAATGAAATAAAATTGAATTGAATATAACTGCTATAGTAATACACTAGAAAAGATGGTATGCATTGAAATGATATTTCCGCGTAATATTCATACTCGACATGCATCAACTCCTTAGTTTTAGTTCAGTGATTACGACTTTTAATTATAAAGCTCTGTACGTGTATTGTGTTTTTGTTCGTTGTGACATAGTTATGAGAGATGTTGTCGTATACTTCACTTTCTGACGCCGTCCGAACTTATGCAGTCTGGCCGTTTTGTCTGAATGACAAGTCACAACAATAAAGTGCATATCAATAAGACTAAATGATACTTCAGTAAGTAAATGGGTATATCAATACTTTGTGATATGTACACCATAAAATTTGAACAGGAGAGTACACACACACACACACACACACACACACACACACATATATATATATATATATATACATGTGTGTGTGTGTACTCTCCTGTTAAGATCTTTATGGTGTACATATCATACAGAATTGATTCCTTTGTCGTTGATATCGAAGAATTGTTAAACTTTTTTTTTTTTTTTTTTATTCAAGTTCCATATTCCACATTCCATATTCAGGCTTCATATTCCATTTGATTTCGGAGTAAAATATGTATAACACAACATTCAATTTTAGACATAATTTCACAAATGTATAAGGACATGTAATAAAATGATGTGTAAATATGAGGAACCTACTAAAAAGCAATGCTTGTAGGATGTAGGTTCCAAAGAAACAATATAAGCGTTTAGTACAACATGCTAATTACGAAAGATGACGAAACACAAGCGAAAATCGGTATGTCGAGATAATAATAAACTCTACAGAATGTACAAAATAGTTTATGATGGTCAAGGTAAAACTCAGGGATTCAATGCTCCATAAAATTGCACTATTGGTCAAAGAAATGTGGTCAAATGAAGTCAAATGAAGACACCCGAGCGAGGCATCATTGAGAATAAGAACAGATATATCAAAATGGTCACAGCAAGTAACTATACATAAGATTTTGAAAAAATTGGCTTCTAGATTTTGCTTAAAGGAACTTAGAGAACTTGATTGCAGCCGAACAGAATCTAACTCATTCCAGAAAGAAGGACCGGTAGAAGTAATTGTCTTAAGGGCTAGAACTGTACGAACGGGGGTAAAGTGATATGATCCACTCTGTTTTGTAGGGTAATTATGAATTTCACTGTTTTTAACAAACATTGAGGAAAATAAACTAGGAAGATCGCCAATGCTCAACTTATACATAAAAATTCCAACGTGATACAAATACAAATCAGAAACTTTTAGTAATTTACTGGAAACAAACAATTCATCTGTATGATCCAAAAATGTGCACGATTTATAATCCGCAAGGCCTTTTTCTGAAGCAAAAATAACGAATCGATTTTAGTCTTAGAGCAATCACCCCAGGCCAATATTCCGTAATTTAAGTAAGGTAATAATAGAGTTGAATAGAGGGAATGCAATATTGGCTTGGGGAAGAGGTACTTCAATTTGTGAATAACAACGTTTTTACACAACAACTTACATAAATAATCAACATGAACCTTCCAAGACAGATTACTATCAATATAAATACCTAAAAATTTTGTTGAATCTATTTGATTTAACTGCAAACCATTCACTAATACTGAACCTGGAAGAAACTTTATTGTATTACTAAAAACCATATAATCAGTCTTGTTTATATTGAGCGATATGTATTCGCCTGTATCCATTCAAATACCAGTTGCAGTTCGTTATTCACAGAATCAAGCAACACATAAGGATCTGAATAAAAAATACTTGTGTCATCCGCAAACAGAAGAAAAGACAGCAGAGAGGGTGAGTTGCGGAAGTCATTAATATAAAGAATAAATAAAAGAGGACCTAAGAGGGAGCCCTGTGGAACGCCACAGCAAATCGAACCTACTTCTGGGTCGTGGTTATGACAGTAACAAACTGAGTTCTTTCGGTAAGATAACTTCTGAACCACTCCAAGGCCTTTCCACGAATGCCGTAATGATTTAATTTGTACAAAAGTATTTCGTGGTCTATTGTGTCAAAGGCCTTGGAGTAGTCCAGAAACAAGCCGACTGTATGCGACTTTGAGTCTATAGCTTTCGCAACTTTCTCTACAAATGATAATATAGCATCAGTGTTTGCATGTTTTTTCCGGAATCCGAATTGATTATCAGCTAAAATATCACGTTCATTTAAGAATTTAAGTAAACGATTATAAACCACCTTCTCAAGTATTTTAGAAAAAGAAGACAGTAATGATATTGGTCGATAATTTCCCAACTCATCCTCTCTACCCTTCTTATAGATTGGTAAAACTTTGGCAATTTTCATTTGAGCGGGCACAATGCCAGTAAGTAAAGACAAATTCAAAATGTGGACTAATGGTGAAAGAATTTCATTTATAATACATTTTATGAGATGATTAGAAAATCCATCGTGACCTGCACTCTTCTTGGGGGAAAGAGAATTAATAATATCTAAGACCTCTGCTTCAAATACAGGGAGAAAAAATAAAGACTGAGGATTGGAATTTAGTAGATATGAGTGGAAAGGTCTGTGTGCAGACGAAATGTTGCGTGCCAAATTTGGACCAATGTTAACAAAAAAAAAGAATTAAATGCTTCCGCAATTTCTCCATCATCTGTTATATTATTGCCTTCATAGACAATCTTATCAATTACACTTTTATTTTCATGTTTATGAATTACATTATTAATTATACACCAAGTAGATTTTACATCTGACTTATGCTGTTCAAACAAAGAACAAAAATAATCCTTTTTCGCTTTACGTAACAGGGATGTAAGGGTATTTCGATACTTGGTGTACTTTGATTTATTCAAAGCTGTGTCATGTGATTTATGTCTGTAAAACAGAGTATTTTTCTTGTTTATGGATCTAAGTTAGGCTTTAGTTATCCAAGATGAACGTGGAACTGTTTTATAATTTCCTCTTTGATTTCTCAATGGAAAATGTGAGTGAAATAAGGGTAACAAAGTGTTCATAAATCTATCATACGCATCATTCGGGTCAATGGAATCAAAAACTTCATTCCATTCCATTGAGGATAAACTATGTTTAAACAGCTGAATATTATAATCAGAAAATATTCTTGTTTGCGATGAATTATTACACATCTTTTGTTTCTGTGATTCAGGTATAACAGGATTGGTAGAAACTATAACGGGAAAATGATCTGATATGTCTGTTACAACAATACATTGATCGCCATAAGTGTGATTGTTTGACAATACATTATCAATCAGTGTTGCGGAAGCTCCACATAATCTTGTTGGCTTGGTAATACAAGGAGTGGAAAAGGATGACACCATGGTATTAAGAAAATCACGTGTTTGTGGCTTTTCATAATCGAGCAAGTCTAAATTAAAGTCGCCCATTATATAACTGTGTTTGTTGCGGAGATAAGGCGAATCTAAAATAAATTCAAGGATTGACATAAAATCAGAATGATTACAGTTCGGTGGCTTATAAATTTCTCCTATTAACACATTCTTACCGTTTGGCATACTTATATCAATGAAAATACTTTCAATTGAATCCGACATATAATTCAACTGGGTTACCATTTCAAATTTTAAATCATTCTTCACATAAAATGCCACACCTCCACCCCTTTTACAAACTCTATTATTTGTGACCAGTGTATAACCGTCTAATTGTACTGGAGAAGTGAAGTTTTCGGTCATCCAGGTTTCACACAACCCCAATACTGAGAGTTTTACATTCAAAGTATCAAGAAAAAAGTTTAATTGATCAATGTTTTTAATCAAACTCCTTATGTTATGGTGCAAAACTGAAAAAGTATAATACTCCGTTTTAAAAGACTTCAGCTTTGCTACATGTTACGGTAATATATAACTAGATGTTCTTGGTTTCTGGTGAGGAAAAATATCATGGTTATCATGAATAAAATCAAGATCAGGCATATCAGCATTAAGAGTTAAGATATCTTCGATTCCATTACATACATTCGTATGTAATGTAACTTCTGTGATTTATACTCCCTTCCTGTCACAACATTTTACTAGTAGTATGATTACAACATGTATGTTTTTAAAATGAATTGCCTAGTGAGCATTCTTTTTTTTTATAATTTCAATGATATTTTGATTGATTTTGCCATTCACACACTTCCTATTCATACTCAGTTGTGGTATGGAAGCAACCGATCTGTTGGAGAACTACACAAGTGGGGTGTACTCAGAGTACGTTCCGGCGCCAGAGGTAAGTATAACTGAGCCAGTTATACAATGTGCACAACTACAAATTCGTTATCAAATACTGTTATCTGTTCATGGTTATGCTCTGTGTGTGTGTGTGTGCGTGTGTGTGTGTGTGTGTGTGTGAGATCGAGTCTGTGTCTGTGTTTGATATATTTCTTTCTCTCTTTTGCATTTGTAACACTTTTTTTTGCGATCTAGCAGCATTAAGGAGTATGATCAAGTTTATTAATGTGAATAATTTGCCGTAATCGTTTCTTGCATATGGCTGCGTGTCTTTATATAACTCTTCTTACATTAATCTTATCTATACAAGGTAGTTTTAGTGAATGAGATTTGGCTGCTATCATATCTTTTCGTGGGCATTTTTTTTTTCTACGCGAATATGATTTTAACGCTACTAAAGAAAATCGAATTAAAGAATACCAAGCAATAAAAGTGTTTGTATTATCATGGGTGCCCTAGTGTAAGTATAGTGAGAATTTGTTTCTGATGGCATTGAAACTGAATAGAAAACATCCTGCTACAGCCTGTGCACATGGGCTAAAAAGTACATTTAAAATCTGAGAAAAAATAAACATGATAAAATCTTTATATTTCCCCGAGTTCCGCCCCTTAGATCTCTCCACACAGTCACCGTGGTAATTGGTTTGGCATTGTCCTCCGACCCTATCAGAAGTTGACTTTGACTTTGACTTTATATTGCTCTCTAAATGAAATACCACTGCAAAATGCTGTGGATCTTGTACGTTGAATCAAGCTGGAAATGAATACGATACCGTCAATAAAGAAAAAAAAAACAGAACAGTTGTAAAATTTGTAAATAAAAAGGGGTCAATTGCCTTATTGAACACAGTAAAAAAAAACCCAGAAAAAGTGTCCTATTTTATTGTCGGGTTTAGGACAAAACCCCCTGGACAATTACTTCGGACACTTCCCATGACCATAACCCTAATACTAATCCTGACTCTGTTCCTAACCCTAACCCAAACTCTGACCCTGACCCTAACCCTAACCCTAACCCTAACCCTAATATTTACACTAACCTCATCACTAACCAGTATCTAGCCGGGCGGTAATTGCCTTGATACGATCTATTCTTGTGAAAACTGATATGAAAGTTGAGAGGCAATGAGACATGATCGCCTGGTCGAATTTGCTTTATAGATACGCACATTCTTTCCATTTTTGGATTAACTAACCTTATTTCAATTTTGGATTAACAAACCTTTGGAATAATGACCCATATCTTAATTTGGGATTACCTTCTGAATAACGAACTTTCGGAATAATGCTAGAAAATGTTCGGACTAACGGACCCTTATAATCGTCCTTTTCTGATTAACGAACCTCTATAGGCGTAGCGAATTTGCGTGTTTCAGAAGAGCAACCTTCTGAATGACGAACATTACCTGCTTTGTGTTACCACAATGTATTGCCTATTTTTGTAGAAAAAAAATATGAAAGTTAACTCAAACTGAGTTAATGAATGTACTGAGGCTCATTGGGTGTACTTATACCTATGGTTCGCTGCGATTCATAATGATTATCTGTTTGTCTCCTTTTCTTTAATCTATTCATCTTTTCTGTTTGTATACACAGATAAACCACATTGTGTCTGTAGCAGGTTGGGGTGTGGACAGTTCCGGTGTGGAATTCTGGATAGTGAGGAACTCCTGGGGAACGCCATGGGTGAGTCATTAATCTGAACAATCATCGGCAATGATCACTTGTCAACAGCCAAAAGGACCTGAATATATCGTCATGCAACAGTACTGATCTTTTAGACAAGATAAGAATAAACCTGTTTTTCATTGGTGCTGGTACTTCATCTCATCTCAGATTCATCTCAGATTCATCTTTTATTGGTCTACAATATGACATAGAAATTTTGACTCCGTTGACATTTTTTAATAATCATGACAGTATAAACACATCTCACATCACAATTACTCATCTCAATGAAAGTTCAAGTTCAAGTTCAAGTTTGTATAACATTTATTTTCCATCCTTTTTTCCATGTAGGAAGTTACGATGAACACAAACAGCTCCCTACAAATCTCACACAATCATACATATTTATATACAATATATCCTTTCTTTAGCCCTATACAGCCTATATTGACCCTTCCAAGGCCCCAGAATTTTATTCTGTAGACTGATGATATGATACTACAGACAAAACTTCAACCTATACACCAGTCATCCTTTCTTAATAAATCGTCAAAGCCTAAATTAAATTTCGACTTAAAGCTATAAACCCTCCCGTTATGCCAATTTCGAGAGAAATGAGGCATCAGTAGTCACGACCTTGTTTACTGGTGATAGTTGTTATTCTAGCAGTTGCTATCATAATGGGGAAATCATACTTTGGCCCAAATTTCTTACTCGTTGCTTCTCAGCTCTCCGGTAATCTCATTGTCTTTGCCTTCTGTTTTCCCCTTTCATTCGTCTCTCCGTGTTGTATAATTTTTTTCATCATTTTTAGAATACAACAACGAGAATTTCTTTAGTTAATCATTGTCATTTCGCTGAGAAGCAGACCTATCAAATTGATGACCCAGGTTTCAATGTATTTGGTGGTAAAATGACGCGGACGATTTCTTCATGTAGTAACTGACAAAACTCATAATCAATCAATGTTTACCAAACAGGCAAACATTTGAAAATCACAAAGGAATGGATCTGTACGCAAGTAAGAAAAAAACTTTTATCTTGAACTTGTATTAATATAGAATGTGAAATGCATTTCATTATATTTCCCCTATTTGACCACGTGTGGGTGGTATTTTACCCAGATATTTATTAATTCTTTGCATGTTTCTTCATGTTTCGTTTTGGGTCGTTCAGGGAGAAGAGGGCTGGTTCAGGATCGTGACCAGCAAATACAAAGGAGGACAAGGAAATAACTACAACCTGGGTATCGAATCAGAGTGTGCGTTTGCCGACCCCATTCTACCGTAGCATGGACAGCTACAGTTCTCCAGAGTCCGCCGGGTTAAAATAACTCGATGTATCCCTTTAATTATCATATTTCATCCCAGTTCATGATGCACTGAAATACGGAGGTAGTGATTTATAGCGGTACTCGATTTGAGGTGTTGGTGTTGATGTTGATGTTAATACATGACGAGTTAGTCGTCTCGCAGTGTGTCACGAATGATTCTCGTTGTGTTTTCAAACTAACCCTTAAAAAAAATAAAGTAAAAAAATGAAAAAAAACTAAACCCTCTATCTGTAACCACTCTGCAATTCGTTCCGAGTTTACATGAGAGCAAATACAGCGTGTATGTATGTTTATGCTATATATATATATATATATATATATATATAGTATATATGGATGCATGCACACATATATACATTTATGTAGTGACTATTTATAAATTTGACGACACTGTTGCTCCGTATTGATTTGATGTCTTTCACAGATGATGAATATCACGTCATTATTATGTCTGTTCTTTGTGTGTACACGTACATTTCATTTGCTATGTACATTTTGCATTCCAGCGACTTGGGATTGGGTGGATTTGGTAATTGGGTGATTTTATTTCTCTTTTAAAATCTACCTATTGATTTTTTTTTTTTTGTTTGTTTGTTTGTGGGAGGCTCTGTCGTAAGTCAGTAATTTTACCCATTAAAATGCCGCTGTTTTTATGTTTTTTGTGTCTTTTTACCAAGATCACACAGTACTACATCCCTGTATATCTAGGCCAGAAATTATATTACCCTGAGCTGTGATTACTGATTAAAGAAGACTTTACTGAGAACTAGGTTTTGCAGGAACATTAGTCATGTATGAATTAAAGCACAAACAACTGCATAAAAGCGTGCACAAATTTTATGCTGTGTCTTGGTGCTATGCCACTGTATAAAGCGGAAGGGCAACAGGTACATTACAAAATGCTAGAACATAGTTTGGGCGATGCTGAATGTGTCTACACCTACAGTGCAACAGTAACCCATTATTAATGTTTTTAGAGGACTTTCTATAGAATAAATGCCAAGCGATGTCTCTGCTGCATTATGAATGGATTGTATACGCATAGCATTGTTTGATTTTGCTTATCTTTGAAATAAATTCATGCCTCTATCAAACCTTGTCGATGACTTCAGTATTTGATCATTTGTCATTTCTTTTTGTATGCAATGGATTTCAGTACAGAAAGTCACATCTCACACACTTACCTAAGTGAACATGAGATGGTCCTATGAGAAATGACACATCTCTTAAGCACTTAATGCACCTACCTGATAAGATTTGACAATGCACTCACAACTGACATCTACTCCCACTGTAACTCTCGTCTAACACCTTCCCATCAAGCAGACAATGAAGACTCCCTAAACTTGACTTTTTTTATCATTTACACCACATATATTTTATGTATAATAAGTAATACGACAATATATCTCTGACAATTATCTACCATTAATATCCATGCACGTACATAACAACCAACATTGCAATCATATTTTCCCCACTAAAAAATATCTTGGAAATATACCGAGTGGTCATAAAAATGGCCACCCATAAAAATATCCCAAAGTACTGAGTGTTCCCTAACATGGGACAAAAGAAAAAAAATACACTGAACCAAGCCAAATCACCCCTCCCCCTCATATCTCAATGTAACTGGTGCAAATGATTTAATTGTTACATGCTCAATTTAAGCTTTCCCGCTTGGCAAGCCTTCTTTATATCTATAAAGTAAACTGTCTCCTGATCTATGAAACAATTATATTCCCTATGTATGATCAACCGTAACAAATACATAACTGCTTAAAGCAAAGTTACATCAAGAATTGTGGTATAAATCGGGGCAGCCAGCATCATTGATATCAAGGGGCATTCAGGGAGACGCTTTCACACATCTCGGTACACAGTGATTGGCCAAGTACAACAGGCTTTGATATTCTTTTGTCAGGTTTTAAAGAAATGAGTCTGATGTCAAAGAGCCTCCTGTAGGGTCAGGAAAACAACACAGCTCTAGAAATATGCATGAACTACTACTGACACCCGATAATAATGCATTGCAATTTGATGCAGTTGGAACATTAGGTGATGACACAGACAGAAATATGGATGAACCAATCTCTTCCTATATTAAGGCTGCTCCAAATAAAACTAGTAACATGCTAAATATGTATTACTGATCTCTTCGTTTGCACTCGGAAAGAAAAGTAAACCTTCTGGAAACGGAAATGCATACATTTCTGACCAAATGAAACATAGATGACAATTTACCATAGCTTCTGCTTTCATTTATCCCATTCCACACAAAGGGCTATGTGAAGACTTGATATGGGTGAGCATATTTCCATCACTTTTGAGTCTTTCCTTTTTTTTATAGTCATTTTGACAGAGAAAACTATTATGATTCACTCAAAATAACTTGGCAGCTTTGGATCATAACAGAAAGTATCACACTGACTTGGACAGTTACAGGTAGAGAGATGCAGTACACTCCGAACCATTGGCTGGTTCACTGTTGTACATTCAACACGAAGAATCACACAAATATTGTGATCACGATTTCATTATGTCACTTCGTAATACCTGCCAGATATGTGAGGATTAGTGAAGTTCAGTAACACAAGTTTGATGACTATTTTAACATATATCAAGTTCCGTCCAGTCCTTCACAAAGCTGGTTCATGATATACATGCTTCAGAGTATTGAGTTTTGAATGAAAATATGACTAAATGAAACAATCAAAATACAAACATACATGTAAATACAAATATCAATGCTAGCTTGGCTACAAAACATAAAATGTAAAGTTTCTCCATGTTTTATCACTTGACTACCCATGACTTTCAAGGCCCTGTGGCTCAGAGCTGCAAAATTATGAAGTCACACTGACAAATATAACTGGTTAAGTAGCAAAATAATTCATTCAACATGATGTTAATATTTTAAAATGATATGGGGAACACATAAGATGTAAACAGTTAAATTGCACATGAAGAGTGATGTAATTGTTAGGACATGTGAGGGATTATAAATACCCACTTGATTCACAAAATACATGAATTTTAGGTATTTTCGTTTGAATATACATGTATGTAGCAACAGAAAAAGGAGGCCAAATTGAACAGAGGTTGGGACAAGAAACATTTCTGAGAAATTACACCATTCGCACGTTAATGAGACAATACCAGCAATACCATATATCTATATGAAACTTATGAAAATCAAAACTATATTAAGTCAACGTGGGAATACTCAAAATGCTTTGTTTCTGCAGGGGATTGATATAAAGCAGAAAATGAAAAAAAGACAAAGAAAAAAATTAGCTGACTAAAGAAAGGGCAATACAATTGGTAAATTGTTGCTTAGTGTCTCAGCAACCAGAGGAAGATATGTACAATGACACAAATGTTTCACAGGGACCAAACTTGAGGGCCTAGAAAATATGAACCACAGAAATGTTGCGAAGGATCAAACAGGCAGATTGACTGCAATGTCATCTACACTCAATGCCTACACAGGAATGTTGTTACAGACACCAACAATGATCTTTTCACATTACTTGTGGCACCTGTATCTTTTTCAGACTAATTCAATATCTGGCACCATCCACATACCAGGAACAAACTTAATATATATTATATAATGTATTATGTATACCACTCTAATAATATATAAGTATACACTCTGCCAACATTAGATTATCTGACTCCATAAAACAGTTTCAAATAAACATTTGGCTGTTAGCAGCAAGCAATAAATCCAGTTGCTCATGGCTAGAGGTGGGGCCTGAGAACAGATAAATTTGACAAAGCAAACATGGGAGAATGCTTCACTGTCAAGATCAATCTGTCCATCAAGCTTGTCACATCATCACATCACATTACCACACTCTTACCTAGTATTCCCTGTGCAGGTTGTGCATTATTATTGTCACAAAAATAAACAATAACATTTAAGCATTTTCCATGTCTAGTCGACCACATGAAATGAGTTAGGACAGTAACATGGTTATGCCTGTGTCAAAAACTTATGTGACATCACTTGTCCAAAAGCAGTGCACTGACACCAAAATATTCCATTCTGCATATTCTTCCTGCCCTGACAAAACCCACCCCTAAATATCAGCTCTGTCACATCAATGATAAAAGCAGAGCAAAGATTGATTGCTTGCTGTATGTATTCTTGCTATCATAGGTTAATTTACATGATTGGAATGTAGTTGTCAATCTTCCCACGCTGCCTCTGAGCTACACACTCGGCGATCCAGACGATGTTACGACACTCCTGCTCCTTGAGTTTGACATATGCATAGAAGACGCCGAAGTGGAATTGCTGGAGGAATGCATTGAGGTTTAATCTGACCTGTTGTCAAAGGGAGAAAAGTAAGAGTCAAAACCTCACATACAATCTTCATCTGACACAGAATTACATGTGACGGCAGCTACCAATATCATCATCCCCACCCAAAAATAACAACATCAAAGAAAACAAAGCAGAAATAATGACATAGGGAATTGTCAATGTCTTTATACAGATACATACAAGGCATACTGCACTCCTAGCATCCAGATTACACATCTATTCTCCTAATTCAAGCAAGATGTTGGGTACATATTTCATGTAGCCAATGAGAACATGAATAATTTCATCTACTATAAAACCAGAAATGTTCGCATACATTTTAATATCGTGAATGTCAAGATTTGCATAACTAAGATGCATGAGAAAGTTCTTGTCTGCAATATATGCATTGAATGCCAGTGGCATTTTGCACAAATTTCATGCCACGAATAAGGCTGTTGGCTCCAACTGGCGAAAAGTTTCATGCAGCGAAAATATCTTGCTTTACAGTATGTGAAAATTTGGTCCACCTGCTAAAACTTCATCTGACTGATGGAAGTGGGTAAAGTCAACGGATTAACGTAAAGTCTCAGCATTGTGTCAGAACTCTTTATACACAACTGAAACAAACCTACAGAAGTCCCTAAAACTCCAGGAACTTCTATGAATGCTATAATATATTGTGATAATCCATATCTATTCATACATATCATGATGTTGTATTTGCAAAATGCTGCAGTACCACTGTACATGCTTCAGACAGGAAGTTTAAAAAAGTGATGAGACCAAAATATTTGTAATGAACAACTATTATATGAAATGAAGGAATGAATTCACACACAGCAATTTTAAAACAATGCTGAAGAACATGTCGACGGGTGAACAACTTTTCATATTGAATAGGACGACAATGCCATATTCCTTCCTGAGAATCACAAGCTCCAACATAAAATGAAAGAACATGGAAACTAATTCCTTGGCTCCTTGGGAAATGAAGAAGTTTCTAATTTCATTCCAAGCAAAGAGTATCTGTGGTGTCCTTACCTCGTGTTCAAAGAACTTGTCCTCCAATGTCTTCTCGCCTGGGTTGGTTCCCGAGCCTTCAAACAGCACCTTGTACTCCTGTGGAAAAACAAGCAATTGATGTAGTATAAGTTAATGGCAGGCAGACAATAAGGATTTTTTTTGGCATCGCTTTTGGCATAAGGCTAAAGATTTACTACGGTCCTTTTTTTAATTATTGTTATTATTTCAATATACATGTACATGTGGAGATTTTTTAGCTCTTAGTCACAACAAACCAAATTTGTACGGTCATATACATCTATAGCTTTCAAACAGTTGTTTTGTTAATATTTTCTATTTGTTTTCCTGGTATAGCTTGCTATGTTTTACTTGTAAAGGTATTTCAATGTATATGGTGTCAAACTGTCATAAACACTTTTCTTTTTCATCTATCAACTTACTTTCATTTATGGCAAGGGAATGGAGTAAATAACACAAAAAAGAAAGAAAGAAAGGAAGGAACAATCAACCACAGACATACCAGGGATACCATATACTCTCCTATTAGTAAAATATTTATGCAAAATGCTGATATCAGAGATTACAGAATGAAAAATATGATTCCGTGCATGCCTCCTAGTGAATTCATCACTAAATTCATTGTTTAAAGCTTGCGCCGACCAGACTGCTAGCACCACCTTACAAAGCCAATGACTTAATTGCTGGAAGACAAAAATCATGCAAAAATACAAAATTATGAATTCACAAAACAAAATTATTGCACTTCTCACTTAATCAGCCCCATAACATCTCCCTCCCCCACAAACAAACAATGACATTAGAAATGATTGCCAATAATCTACAAAACCCAGTTAAAATAATCTGGCTGTCCTAACTTCAGTGCTGACAACCATTTATGAAAAGATCTTGTTGTCCAAGCTCCTGTACAGCTCAGTTCCCTTGATTGGGTGTATTACCATCAAAAGAAATGGACACTGTGGTACCTGGTATTTTTCTCTTGCTTCACTATCTAACCTACTTTTCAACAGCCAACACAGGGCGGCGAGTTGGCTCAGTTGGTAGCGCATCTGCCTCCGACCCAAGCGACCCGGGTTTGATACCAGAGTCTGGACTGAGCAATGTTGTGTGTAATCATACCGTCCCCTCTAGCAAGAGGCAAAACACTCTGTCCCTCGAATAGGACATAAAATGGAGGTCCCGTGTGTGAGAGAGTCACAACTCATGCATGTAAAAGATCCTACTTCATTCATTCATCGCAAAGAGCAGGGTGTTTAAACCAGTGAAGTGGTCCCGCCTCACATCCAACTGGACTCCATGGAAAATCAGCTTTAGCATAGCAGAATATGGGCTATCCATCCATCTTCTCAGATGGAAAACGAATAAACAAACACAGAGAGACAGGGGACACCCTGCGGAATACACTTGTTGTAAACGAAACAACGTAAACTAGGTTACAAAAGGAAATGGTGTGGGAGAAAGAATGTCTTACAGCATAGTTGTGGGCGACAGCCCTGACTTGGTCATAGTCATCACACTTGGCAAGGGCAGCCAGACCGTCTGGGTAGAGCATGCCGCAGCGGGGGTACAGCTTGGACCGGTCTTCTCTGGTCAGTTCTGTCCCGAACGAGTTGATGGTGATGATGAAGGCCCTCCTGTCAGCTTCAAACTGGTAGTAGGTGGCACAAATGGATAAAAGTAAAAGATCACATGCGTGCACTCTATTCAACCTTTCAGTATCAACATTGACTGAGCACATCCTACTCTTCAAGGTATGGCTAAAAATAGTTCAGACACAAAAAGTTTAATGTTAATCGAGAAGAACAGACAATTTCATGATCATAGATTTCTTTTTCACTTGTTTCGACAAGACCAACCAAAACTAGGTAAACCTCTCCTAAGACTAAGACAACCCATTACAATAGATGCCCTGCATGTCTCACCATGGCTGCAGAAGGCGGCGGACTTCTTGGACCTCTCGCACACATTGCATGGCTGTCTTAACCCTATTCTAACTGGGCTATTTGAGACCAAGTTTTTACTGAGGGGGGGTCAATTTGACCCCCCCTTCAGATCTCGGCCGCCGATCGTGCAATCGCCGCGAAATTTTGCCTGAAGATAGAGCTGGATGTAAACTACAAGATAACATGGTCATACAATAGAAAAATATTGCCTTTCTATTTCTAATAAATTAATTATGCAAATTTGTGCATGAAATCATATTTTCACCTATAACTCCATTAAAAAGAACGGAGGATTGCTAAATTTTTGTGTCAGAATTCCTCAAGACACATCAAACAATTTTCTTGAAAAAAAATAGCACAATCGAAATCAATTTTTTTGTTTTTTATTGTTTTGTTAATTTCTTATGTATTTTATTGTTTTTTTGACCTTTTGTTTTCTATTTTTTTTTGCCAAAATTTGTTGCAGGCACTTTTTCAGGCTTATCTACACTAGAATTGATTAATTTCAATGGTTACAAGTTGAAATAATCTAATTTATATCAATTTAACCAAAAAACACAATTTGCATTGGATTTGCACACGATATCATGAATTTGAGCTGTTTTTTGGTTGACATGCATATGCAAAACATTACGTAACTTCAAAACGGTGTACCCGGATGTCGCAAATTTGGTCTCAAAATATGCGGGAGACTTCAATGAAAAAAGTCGTGAAATGACGCGGCAAAATCTTTGGGCGTTGCGAAATCGTGGCGCGAAACGTCGAGGGGGGGGTCAATTTGACCCCCCCCCCAGTTAGAATAGGGTTAACCCGTTGAGGTTGATTCGCGAGTATACTCGGGCAAGTGTCTATGACAAATGCCTGTTGAAGCAAAATCAGCCTGTCCTCAACAGGTTAAGAGGTTTCATCCCCCCCCCCCCCCCCATCCCCAGCTGTGTGGCCCCATACTCAGCCTAAGGATCCATATTATGCTGTGGTTCAAAAGCATGGCACCAGTATGAGGGCTGTCTATCCCATTTAGATTTTGCATGTAAGGGGGAGTTATTTTCATGCAATGTCAGCAAGACATTCACATTGAGGACCATAGGAATTATTGCAGACAAGCTTCTCAAAAATACACTTGTCAATTTTTGACTTGAACTTCAGTGGTGCAGGAATAATGAATTTTAATCAATGCTGTCCATTCATCACCCGAATACTCGTTTGTGACTGACTGCCCAACTTAAAATCCACAGAAAGTCTCAGATTATGATTCTCTGTAATGAGCCAAAATACAGTTCCACCTCGATTATCCGGCCATGTCGGGACCGGCGCTCATCCGGATAAGCGAATTGGCCAGATATGGGAGACACAATGTTAATGTATATAGCTGCCGTCCAAGCTGCCGTCCCAGTGCACTGACAGCTATAGGCAGGTAGCGTACCCCGCAACAGTGTTGTAATCTATGCTAAACTGCGCAAAATTGTAGTCCCTTCTTCACAAAAATAAAGTATATCTTTATGTGAAAATCATACATGTTTTACCTCATTAGATATTGAGAAATCTATCATGCACATCTAATGAAATTAGTGAAATAGATCCATGAAAGTCACTGTTTTTTCTCAATTTTTGGATGAAAAAAAAAAAGTCCTTCACTGCGTGAACGCGTCCGGATAATAGAGATTTCCGGATAAAAGGAGGCCGGATAATCGAGGTCAAACTGTATGTCATTTGGGTACAATGACTCAAATTTTTGAAGTTTGTTTTAGCAGGAATCTTTTCTCTACCTACTGTCAAAATTTGGTGCCTTAAAATGAACCGAAATGGAGATAATAGCAGTTTTTCTGGACCATATCTATTTGGACAGGTGCTGCTTTAACTGGGAAGAGAATAAATTTTCTTTGATACTTTTGCACAACATGCCTGAGTGACCCAAATTCTTGATCTTCTTTTCTCCCGTTTCTATGGCACTGCACCCCCAAACTCCATCTTATTTTAATCACTTTTTTAATGGATTAGGATGGTCCAATTTCAACAAGTTATTATCATTTTTAAAACTAAGGGATCTTTATAACTACTCCCAAACTATTAGAAATTCATTTTGGTCTAATTTTGTGGGTTATGAGCCAAGCAGTCACATTTTCTCTCCTTTTTTTTTGCATCATCTGGTTTCTTGAGTTTTTTAATTCCATTCATTATCAGTAATCTACCAGTTTGTTGTAAAGTTTTTATTTGTTTGTTCCAAGTAGGTACAAATAAAGAACAGTTATTCCCCTAATGAATATTGTATCCTAACATGTTTGCAAACTCAAACCTCAAACATGAATGAAGTTACTTTTAGAAAGTGTTTGCCATCATAACTGATGAAGACTAATACGTATCAAGGTAATTAAAACACAATTTTACTCAAAACAGGAAAACTCACTCCAAGAATGGTGCACATGGAGTCTGCTGTGGCACCTCCAATGTCCTTGCACATCTTGTAGAAGGCTTCCAGGTAAGCCTTGTAGAGGGTGTTTCGGATGATCTCAGTGTTCATCTCATCCAGATCCTGTTCTGAGATGCAGTCTTGGAAGAAAGGAGCTGCAGGAATGATAGAGAAGACAAGAAGTCATTAATATGGCAAATACATAATGTATTCATATCTTCTCTTTCTAAACTTCATCCTGTTCAATATAGACTAATGACACATTAAGTTAACTTATATTTCTTCTTTTTTTTCCTTTTAAGTCTTTATTGATCAAATCAACAAATCAATCATACAGAATCAAAATATTTACAAGATTAGATTAGCAGTTTTCACATGATTACAAGAAATGTTTCCAGATTGTATAGTGGAAACTATGAACACAAGAATCAGAGATACATGTACAAAAACAAAAACTGGCCAAGTTAGTCAATCTCCTTGATCCCTATGAAATGATCTCCATTTCCATATTATGTATTGGTACAAATACCTGTATACTTATGAAACAGAAGAACTACATTTTTGTAATATGAGAAACGAAACCTCATGGCACCTAGGGTATTGTAATAAGTAGTACGTTTCCACGGTATTACCCATATGATAGATTAGCAGACACATAAAACACTAGCAAAAAATTACTCTAAACATCAGGCATCTAAATGTAGAATGATTACTGCAGCAGATATAAATTTGCTTCAAAGAATGTTGTATTGCAACCAATGACTACAATGATAAAATTATGTGCATGCATAATACCATGGCCTATTTCTTGGAGTGCAATGTGAACTATCAAATGTGTATTAATGACACATCCTATGTAGGTCTACGATTTAATATTCTGTAGACTATTGGAAGACAAAAATGTTGTATTGTTTAGAACTCTTTTTCATGTCACAAATAGATGACAAAAGTCAAATACCACATGAGCAGGAAATTCTCAGTTGAGAAGAATGCCTTGAGACAGGAGTTTTGACACTCCCAAACTGACATATCCTACTCAGTCCAGAAATAGAGAAAAAAAGAAATACAACAAATATATTTTATAATAAAACTGAAATGGAAATAGAGCTCTAATTTTGAATATCCACACTGGCCATTATTTCTTGTGCAAAGCCTGTGGCTGCATTTTTTTTTCTCCATCACTATTTTACACAAAATGTTTACCAATTAACCTACACCAAAGTTGGATTTGAGTTATTTTTTAAATCACAAATATCAGTAGGTGACCTCCCATCTTTTTCTATTAATTATGTCGAACACACATTTTTCATATTTCCTTAGAAGTGACATTTTTGTTATTAAATCAGCAAGCAACATGTAATCATTCTTCTGGCAGCTACTGAGTGTGAATTTAGTATACAGCTGTGTTTAAAAACAACAACAATTTTCTAGAAAGTAAACCCTAAATCCATGGAGTGCAAACCCATACGCTGCGGTCAGTATTCTAAAATCATACTGACCAAGTGGAGTGTCCACGATGATGGCATTGTAGAGGTCAGCAGGGGTCTGGGCAACGTTGACCGCCTCCATCTGCTCAAAGCTGCCGAGAGGATGACACTTGGGGATGAGTTCTGAGATGGAGCGATGGTGGAGTGTCCCTGTGATCAGCAGGATGATGTTGTCAATCATGTAGCTGTACCTGAAGGTATTTGAAGGTAAGAACATTATCATGGGTCTTAGTCAGAAGCCATACTTCTCTTGAACAGTAAGATATACATGTACCTGGGCTAACAACACTGGATGAAATGCAGTGTCCTTACAGCTGTAAATACACCCCAAGCCCCAGAGCAAATGTACCCTCCATGTCACAAAATGAGTTTTACTGATGTCAATGTATTTTGAACTAAAATATGTGTTTGAATCAAAGTTCAGTTTTACGTATGTATATTAGACTCACAAGCATGATGGACCCCCCATAAATAATCCATCAATTGAACAGAGAATTTAGTCTGTTCATAGAAGAAAAGTCAATAAGGGAATAAGAGTTAGGATGCAATGTACATCAGAACATCACAACAACATCTGATGTATACATGTTTTTCATTTCCTACAAGTCGTTTCACAAACTGATGTATCAATATTTGACAATGACTGGCACTGACTTGATTCTGCCAGAATGAACAAACTTGAAAACTGAATGTCACATCCCATACCTCATTAACTGCCACTTTCAGTGTTAGCACTATGTACAGGATTTGAAGTGACATACAACTGTACATTGTACACAGGGAAAGGTTTTTAAGCATTGAACTTTACAAGGATCCACTGCAAAACAGATGGATTACCTAATGTTGTCTGTATTGCTCATTTCTAAATATAATTCTTTTTATCTAAAGTTGGATTGTGATACTTGCATTTCAGTCAGCTTGAGCTCGAAATACTTGTATGTACATCAGTAGATTGATGAACAATACAGTCAACATCTGATATCACACTCCTCTCATTCTCCACTTCTTACTTCAGTTTTATCACATTTTGTTTTCTAAATATAATTCTTTTTATCTAAAGTTGGATTGTGATACTTGCATTTCAGTCAGCTTGAGCTCGAAATACTTGTATGTACATCAGTAGATTGATGAACAATACAGTCAACATCTGATATCACACTCCTCTCATTCTCCACTTCTTACTTCAGTTTTATCACATTTTGTTTTCTACAACGTAATGTACAAAATTGTAAGTGACCATGCTCCTGCAATGTACATGATTTCCAACAGAAGGAAAGCATCTAGATTGTACATGTAGCTTACGTGACAAAGTCCATGAACTTGGACATGGGTTCCACTGCATGGTTTCTGAGATGCTGGAATTCCGTCACAAGTTTTTCCTTGAGCTTGTCATCAATGACAGAGACAGTGAGTGGTGATGGCTCGTTCTGCAGGAAGTTGCCATAGTCTGTGCTTTGTAGGTGAAGCTTCAAATCTGGAGAAAGATTACATTAGAAAAGAAGCTATTTTCGTAACATGATGAAAATAATCTCTGCTGTGCTTGGATACCAGCACTAACTAACATTTGTTTAGTTTCATCAACTCTCATAAAATGCATAACACCACCAACTATCAATCATACGGTTCCTTGTTCAAGTTCTCTGGCAGCAGTTTTGCCCACAGGTACACGTAAGACACTTTATTCTCATTGCCCATTCTTTGGAAGGGAGTAAAAGCTGTTTGTCAAGTGGTAGCTAGACGTAGCTCACTTGATGAGCGTTTTAAGTGTTTCTTTGGTAGTCCAAATGCAAATGTGGTCACTTCAACAAGTTGTACAATACCAGTCTGGGCACATTACTTTCTTGCTTTTCATACATTCAAGATTCATATTCAAGTCAATTATACTTAGCAAACAGAACATGAACTCTTTAATGTTGTAGTAAAATGCACTTTAATATTGTTCATTGGTTTAATTGATGTACTAAAAACACACAAAAAAAAAACTGTTTAAAAGGACTGAGCAAAGGAATGTAACAAGGGTTGGAAAAAATGGGATAGTACAGTAAAAGATAAAAACATAACCACAGTTGTGCTGTTATCAATACATGTACAAGTGATAGAGAGGCAAGTTCAAAATGAACTAGTAATGGATATACAGGTGTACAGTGTAACATCCACTACAAACAACTGAATGTTATGATTCTATTATCATCACCCCACCTATGTACAATTGTATGTCCAGTTTCCCCTCTCACTCCTCATCTATCACATGTCAGCACCCATTCCACAGTTATGTCTGTCTAACCACTGAGTCTTGATCAGCAATCTCACATAAACATCACTGCTCTCTTTCTTAAAGTAGCCTAACCACAGCACCTCGCCCCTCATCACAACATTAACACACACACACACAAAAAAAAAAAAAAAAAAAAAATCACACAAATGAACCTCTACGGTATGTACATTTGTACAACGCTTGTACAGTCATATGGTTTATCAGAAGGCTTCTCCAATAAAGATCACTTATCCTCCAAACTACAATCGAGTGAAGTTCCTGTCCATTGCCTCTGAGTATCTACACTTGTACCTACAATGTATACTCCACATAGTATACAGCGATACACCACATCCGGAGTGTATCCCCCAAAACATTACTACAGTATCCCCCAAAACATTACATACAGTATCAAAAACTCATTACTTACAATGTACATGTACATAATACAAAAGTTAACTGATGAATGATACGTATACCACTAGAATTACCAGATACAGTTACATGTATACCTTATATGAACATGTACTATTTCCATCCCTGCTTACATGTACAGCTGTACTTTTAAATAATACATGTCTACATCTCATTCATAACTAAACCTGTGGCTGCCGAACTCAAAACAAAACTACCAACAAGTTCCTTGTCAACTTCCTGTATGACTCTCCATGGAGATGAACAGTCTGATGGTAATATACATGGTACTTGCTTGCCTCACCCGTTGGCACACACTGCACACAGCAGCAAGCATGGAAATTGGAAGTGACTGATATGATAAGCAACGTTTCCTGTGAATCTGAACTCATGTCATATCCCATGCCTTACCCATTACACTCACAAAACTGTTTTTGCAGCCCACATTATACTTTTAGTAGCATTGCCACTTTACCTGAGAGAAAAAAGAATTGCTTGTAATGTAATTACGTGTACAATTTGTACGGCTGTATACAACTGTACCCTGTACTCATGACTGATTACTGTTAACATGCATGCCCATCAGATTACAATGTACAACACTGTATACTGTATCTCAGTGTACATCATGTTGATGCAGTTTCTTCATTGGTGTTGAGTTACCTAAGAACAAGAGGGCACACACACATACAGACAGTACATGACATTTTAACTTGTGACTTCAGCGCATTCGATACCCTGGGATTACTTTTAACAATGAACATGAGGGTCAATGGAAGGGTGCGCTCTTGCAAAACAATTGCAATGTGCAAATAGAATGCATGCAAAAAAGCAATGCAGAAATTTAAAGATAATTAGATTACAGGAAGATAAGGGAATCATTATAAACATAAACTAACATTGACAATGCATGCTTTTAAATGCCAGGACTACTCAGGAGGTCAACATCAAACTCAGTGACCTATCATGGAACAGACTTCTCAATCAAAGCAGCCACTGAGCTGTGGTCACATTATCATCATGTCCAGTTCTAGATTTCACTCGTTCTACTTCTAGAAGTCTAGACTCACTAGATGAAAAGGTCTAAAGGCATGCCATATCATGATACGCCTTGTTTGTTTTTTTACACAAAATTTACTGCACATTTTTCTTCAACATTGTTTGAACAAACATTTATTTGAAATAATGATCTATGTATTCACATTGCTGACTCAAGACAGATTTACCACTTGCAAGCATATCTGGGAGTAGGATCAATGCTGTAAAAATCTAATGTGCATTTATACAAGATCTACGATATCATCGTTTTGCTGTTGATCTTGTTTATTATTGGGTTTTTCAGTATTGCCACTATTAAATATTAGACATCATCAAATCAAATCCCCAGTGAAGAATGCAAAACCATACAGTGTGTAGACAGAAAGATCCGTCTGTCCGGAGGAGTCTTTTATTTTTTTGACGTTATCACTCTCCTCTGTATAAGGAGGGGATCCGTGAAGCCAGACGCAGTCTCCGTGGAACATTTCCCCAACGACCAGATACAGACCGATCTTTCGGTCAAGCAAAACCACTGCATGTAGTCTCATGTGTGAAAGTTCATTCTTAAATGCGCAATGTACAATGTAGCAAAAAGAGGGTGACCGTTGCAATGAATGTACATCAAAAATCATAACAACGAAAAATGTACAGTGTCTAGACTCAATGGCCCGAATTCACGAAGGTGGTACAAATGAAACCATGGTTTAAACCATGGACAAAAACCATGGAGCGCCAAGTGTCGCATGGATTATTTCGTTACGAAATCAGTCATTTCGTCGATGAAATGATTATTTTGTAACGAAATAACAAAATTTTGTAACTAAATGAACATTTCGTCCACGGAATGATAATTTCCTTAACGAAACGGTCATTTTGTCAACGAAATGACCCATTTCGTAACGAAATATTCCATGCGACACTTGGCGTTCCATGGTTTTTGTCCATGGTTTAAACCATGGTTTCATGGTAACATGCTACATGTTACCACCTTCGTGAATTCGGGCCTATGTGTTGGACAATTCTATACAAAATTAATGGTCTTTTAGAGCAATCCCTCTCGGGCCACCCCCCCCCTCCCCCCCCCGCGGTCTAACCATGTTACCATAGATTCTAACTACGTTACAACTGAACTGGTAGATTGTTACGATCTAGCATTGTCCCGATCACTGTATCATCAGTTAGAAAAGGTTAACTGTTAGGTATTCTGTAACGATTAGCTGCAGTTGTTCTAGGCCAATCCCATTAGACTGTAAATTTAGACAGTGAATCTGGGCCCCGTCTTATAAAGCCTTCAATTACAAATCAATCACAAGTCCCCAAAATAAAATCAATCGCAACTTGCATTGCAGCACACAAAAAACTTGTGATTGATTTCTATCACAAGTCTTTATAAGACAGGCCCCTGAATGTATTAAAACTAAAAGTCCAGCCTATGTAGGGTCTATACCATACATATCGACAGGCATAAATCTAGATGATAGATCTAACGTTATATACAATGTAGCCAACCAGTCACGAGACATGACAACACCGTCAATGACGGACACAACGCTGCATTGGTATTGCATTGGTGTGTGTATGTGTGTAGACTTACCTTCTAAAATTTCGCACTGGACGAGGTTTACGTAGTCTGTCTGCTTTAAAATTCCGCCCTTGAAGCCTCTGACCAGTCCTTCTAAATATCCACCGTCTATATTGAAAGTCGCGTCGTTCATTTTGTAAACTTAAGCTACAACAGCTGTTACCACAGTTCGATAAAGAAAAATTCTCTACAACATCTACCGATAGGGAACCCGGTGATCAACCTGTTCTTACACGTCCTACCTCGGCCTCTGAATTCCGAGTACCGAAACTATACGCGATGTGTGCTATCCGCAATCCGTATATACACGACCTACCGGTAAGTCACACAGCAGCTAGCTGATGATGAGTTGATGCACTGCACGCACAGCTCTGCGATGCGTTGAAAACGAACGGGCTGATTGCGTACACGCTGTTTGCCCACAGACTGGCGAGTATGTGTGTAGGGAACGCACACGCACATAGTACACGTACAATTTTATTTCACCTGTACCAAATTCGTTGACCACATCATGGACCTATATTTTGGCTAGGTCCATGATCACATCCACGCCACCAAAGAGGTGGGATTCCCACCTCCCTGCTCCCACCTCCCTTGCATCCACAAAAATACAAGTCTCATGTACTGTATACTATAAACGCAGAGCACATACCGTCTCGATAAAGCTGAACTCCTTTACTATAGGGCCCATGAAGCTGTCGAATTTTCCTTTTCTCCCATGTTTGAGTTTCTTGGTTACATTTTCGTTTTATGAGACTGAGTATAGAGTATATTACACTTAACCTGCGGCAAAGGCTTAATCCGTTTCTGAAACAACGATTCGTAAACTTCTGTGATACTGTTGTAACGTGTATACGTAATGTACTCTGTTCTACAGCGCCATGAGTATCTTTTTAGGTAGGATGAGCGCTTTATAAGAGTCTCTCTGTGTACCTTCATAGCTATTAAATCATCATTAAAGGGAGTAGGCAAATGCTTTAGTAAAGTAAGACAGATATATTTGCAAAACCGCACCATACTAACCAAAACAAAATCCGTTCACGATATTGAATTATTGCACCATATTGTCCATTCAACTTGCAGTGGATGGTGAAAGAAATTGGAGATAATAATTATGTCCACATATTGCAGAATACTATAGGTGTTTGTTTTTTTTAGATAAATATTTGACATAAAAAAGTACATCTGAAGAGCGTTAAAAGATCGAATAGGTAATGAGTAAAAAGTAACAACTGATTGGCTATGATGGAGTAATTAACAGTGGGAGGATACAGAGGTATTTGTTTTGAATATGCCAGGAAGGCAAATTATTAATGTGAAAATAATTGAACGCCATATCATACATTATGGAAATAATAGCATAATGATACTGATACTATAAAAGTATACCAAGAGGTTATGTGAATCTAGGTTACCTAGATTCAAGTCAGTCCTTCTTTTCCTTCATCTTTCGATAAGGCTTTTACTGGAGAATCAGTGATGTAGGCCTAAGTATGCATGTGCAACAGCTTTGTGATTTTCTTGGAATCAAAATGGATTTGCCCGTAATAAAACAATTGTATTTTTTTTTATTCTATCCATTAATCAGCAGGAAAATCGCACTTGAAGTTCCATGGCAGCAGTTATAGTTTCATTTCATTTCCAACAACACAAAATATTTACATATAGTGACACGAAATCAGTACAATGCGGTAAAAAAAAACCCCAAAAAATACTGTGAATTGACAATGAATATTGCATGTGGCTTTCTGATCATACAGAATTAAAATTGATATCATATAGCTAATGGAGGGGACTGCCGCTGAACGCAAAGTTCGTTCGTATAACAAAATCTCTTCCGGCGTGGGTAATTAAGGCAAATAGCCTAAAAGGGGGCATGTAAACACAAACAAACAAACAGACAGACAAACAAACAAACAAACAAACACACATAAGACAGCTCTGATGTAAAACAAAAAAAAACCCAAAAACAAAACAAAACAAAACAAAACAAAAAATGGAAGGAGCAACACGGAAGAAACTAAGGATGGCATGGATTTATAGTCATCCGTTGATGTGACTTAACAATACGATAGTCACCCTATGTCTTTTGCTACTTTATTTTACCTTATCAAAACAGAAGTCGATTATCTGAAACTTGTACACTAAAAACAAACAAACAAAAAAGAATTCGAAGAGATGTAATAGTACGATACGAGTACCATAAATCTTAGAGAAATGGCCTGGTAAGAAAACATGGTATTCAAAAAGATGAGAAATTTACCCCACTTTCAAAAATCACAGTGGTGACAGAGCTGATTTGTTTTCATTATTTCAAAATTCAATCATTGATTAATTTGTCAGAACTATGGTTCTGACAAATTAAAAGATGTTATAGAAGTTTGTGAGTTCACAAATTGTTTCATGTGTAATAACTCTACACTTATTGTTACGTCATGTTAATCTCAATATGCCAATGCGTTCTTACGTGCATTTGCATTATTTTCTGTAATTACTTGTCATCTACTATGTGTAATGCTCTCATTCATTATGCTTGGAAATCAGACTGTAAATCGTTGTTTATATGCTTACACATGACAATAAATATTTGAATTGAATTTAATCAATATTTTCATTAAACGATATTGCAAATGGAAATTAAATAAATTAAATAGATCATCACCTTACATGTCCCCAAATGACTTGCACGACAAGTCCCAGTTTAGTTCTCTTGTTTTTGTTTTTAAATTAATACAAAAAAAAGAGATTAGTTGTCATGAAAGTGCAGGAACTTAGAGAGGCAATGATTTTGAGTATTGGTACAAACGAGCTTTTATCTTGTAAAATTGTCTAATCAACATGTTTATATCATTGCGTCTCTGTAATCATTCTGATCATTTGAATATGAAATTAAAGAAGAAAAAAAAAACTACTACCTCTCATGCATGTCTTTCTTCCACAAAAATCATATACCAGTAAATCATACAGATGGAAATTTGCATTACAGTTGTATTGACATCTCCATCGAGCAAAACGTTGATAGGGTCTGTGCGCTACGTGCGTTCGTTGAGACACCCGCGCACATACGTCCGAGCTATTGCCGAAACGTAACGTTGAATGGGTCTTGCGGTGGGCGTGACTTATGCAAATTACAAAACATGAAAATGCCGATGCTCGCTTTCGTTCGCTCTCTTTCTCACTGCGCCACCGCCAGGGACGGACGTGCCAGCCAGAGCCAAACACACGTGCGTGCAGCGTACAACTCGCCAGTGTAAATCGTCATCTAACTGTAACCAACAGTCCGCACCACCATGTCTTCCAAGCCCCCTTACAAAGTTGGTGAGTAAGATCGTAGGAATATTCTGCGGAATGGATAGGCTATCAATATAAGAAGGGAACATGTAGAACAGAGAGGGAAGTGAAAAGCCTACCATTTGAATCTCCTGCCCTGGATTGCCATCTTGCTGATCGTTTTCGCATAGCGCCATCTTGTGGTAGCATCCATATGTCTGTGTCGCCCCTAACTGCGACCAGCAGCCCCAACGTACAACGTACAGTGTTGGGGCTGCGCCGTTTTGGCCTCGATATTTTAATGTTGTACCAAACGGGTGCCGTTCCGGCGCTGTATTTCCTTAATTTTTCAACAAAAACTACTGGCAATACTTACATGGGTGGACTAAACCTAAATGATTCTTATCGGCGACTGTTTGATGCATTTCATTGCTTATGATGCAGAAAATGCTGTCTTATAAGGCAAATATCTTCAGCTCACCGATGCTCACTAAAACTCACAATCACTTGCACATGCGCACACAATGCATTCAGTGCAGTGCATTGACAGCTGCATTACTCGCTACATGATGCATATTCACCGTGCGATGATGCATTATTCATATCCTTTTGCGTCCGTAACGTTGACGTCATTGTTTACGCATGCGTAGATGCGTACTGATGGATAAACACGTTCAAAATAGCAGCAAAGCTCTCCACTAGGGCAGACCGCCTACTCCTAAAAAATGTGGAAAATTATGCAGTTTCCAGATAAATTGGTGAGAAGGACCAAGGCAATGGGGTAGTGTATATTTCATTTTATATTGTCACTGTGTTTATGATGGACATTTAGCTATGGTTTATTTGTGAAGTTGCCGTATATGTGGCAATAGGGAGTTGTTCGTGATTCTCACTTGCACGAAACTGCGGGGTAGCCGCCAGGACCCCGCCGCAGAACGGCGGGTCTCCGGGGCTATGTCGCCCCAAGTCTGTCGTACTTGAAAAGAGAGACTTGAAAAGAGAAACATCCTCTGCATTATTTACTGAACATCAACAAGGAAAGAAAGAAAGAAAGAAAGAAAGAGAAAAAACAACAAATTTTCACCTCCATCGATTGTTTTATAATTTGGTTGAGACCTAAGTTAAGGTTTCTAACATTTTTTGGTGAGATAATGAGAAACCTCTTAAATTTATATAATCAGGTGATAATAACGAAATATGAAAGAGCAAGTACTTCCAAGAGCAAGAGGTATTCGATGTTTATTGATTTTGATGAAAATTGGTTTTGAAATGGCTAAAATATCCAAAAAAGAGCAATTCTAATAAAATGTAGGACCCACCTTTGTTGGATGTCTCGGCCATTCCAAAATTGATTTTCGTCTACTACTACTAGTGATAAACTTTGAATTCCACTTAGAATGGTTCCGATATGCACAGTATTAATTCATAAGTGGTTTCTTAATATCTCACAAAAAGTTATGCCCAACCCTCATCTCCACCAATACTATGCCATCCCTTTAACATCTTGTCAGTTTGCAGGGTAGCCATAATTTCAGATGATCACCATATAGGCCTGTTAATGATCTTGACGGAGAATTATCTTTAGAAATGTTATTGTATATTATATTGCAGAGATAAGATCAGTGATGCGGGTCAGCAAAGGTTTTACCAAATGAAACATACAATACTAATGTGACTAAAGAGTCTAGATATTATAACAGAATGAATATTTGTAAACTCAATTTCTGTCACGGAGTAGGCCCTACCCCCCATTGTTCCTTTAAAGGCATAATTTACCATTTGCAGATGAAACAAAACCCAGCATTAGTGCTTCAAAACAGTCCCAAAAATGTGAGTTAGGGATAGAAACGACCACTGTAAAAATTTGAATCTGTATAATCAATGTTAAGTTAATTATTGTTAATACACAAAATGTGAACAATAGTTATAATAAAAATGTTTCCAGACTAAACCGTCTACAGTTACGGTTTAATGAGAAAAATACTGATATCTCCTTGTATTTTAGGCTTAATTGCAAAAATTTCATATGGTAGGATGTTTTGTGATACAACAGACCTACACATAGGGCCTATGCATCAAATTTGATATCTTGAACATTTTTTTAAATCACTGCTCCCAAAGGTAAACAGGACCTTTAAGGCACCAGACTTTGTGAATGAGGCCTTGATGTTGCCTTAAGTTATTATTGTGAATATTGGTGATTTGGCTCGGCCTCCCAATCCAAGGGACCTGGATTTGATTTCAGAGTCCGGTTGAGCAAAACACTCCGTTTCCCTCTGATACGTAGTGAAAGGAGTTATGTAGGACAGTAAATGGAGGTCTTGTGTGTGAGAGTTTCACAAGCAACCCACGCACATAATAAGATACACTTCATTCACTCATCGTAAAGAGTAGGGTGCTAACCCAGTGAAGTGGCCCACCTATGGGCCTACCTAACCCACACAAGATCGTCTTCATAAAAGGCTTGCAGAACCCTCTGAAGATTAAGAAGAAAAAAAAAGAAGAAAAGAAGTTGATTTATCTTGTCTTTTGGAAGGAACCAGAATTGTTTGTTTTAGAGCATGTAAAATGGCATTGTATTTGACACACCTTGAGGAGATAACAAGGGGGCATTTCATGAAGTATTTGTCAGATATTTTTTTCTGACAAACTGTTATAAGCTACTGAAATTCTTGCATCTGATTGGCTGAGAGCAAATTTGTCAGAAAAAAATATCTGACAAAGTGCCTCATGAAATGCCCCCAGCTGGAGAAAATTCTTTCTCTTTATAGAAAAAAAAAAAAAAAAGTAGAAAGAAAAAGAATCTAGGTGAGTATGTACTAAAAAAAGAATTAGATCAATATCTGTTTGTGTATAACATTACAGAAAAGTGATGAATTGTTGTAATCCTAGGCAAAGGTAAATACTGTATGACTCACAAACAATGGAAGAGATTTTCATGCTGAAAACCTGTCCAGATTGATGATAGAAAATCAGTTTTGAAAGTGTTACCAGCCACTTTTTAACAAATTCTCTTGGTCTGATCACCCCTGCAGCCGACATCGAGCTGGCCGAGTTTGGTCGCAAGGAGATTGAGCTGGCTGAGAATGAGATGCCAGGTCTCATGATGATGAGGAAGAAGCATGGAGCCAGCAAACCTTTGAAGGGTGCACGCATCGCTGGCTGTCTGCACATGACCATCCAGACGGCTGTCCTCATTGAGACTCTGAAGGAGCTAGGAGCAGATGTAAGCCTCTTCTACTTTTTACAGGAATTTAGCAGACATGGGGGATGACTAGATCAAGTACAAACTAATGGCATAATTAGGATATAAACAGACACATAGGAGCAGAAGTACGATAGCTAATTTTCGTAAACTTCAAAGAAGTTTTACAGGCATGACCTGAGGGACAACAGGAGGGTGTGAGCAAAAATTTGAAAGATAGAACTGGGAGCAGAGGGAAGTATATTCAGTGTGTGTCATGGAAAGAGATTGAGACAGAGCTGAAATGATTGAGTGAAAGCTGAAAGATGATGTATTGGACAGGAGGGGGGGGGGAGATCTCTAGGAGTAGAGGTAAGATTAGATTTATCTAAAGTTGATCAAAAAATTTAGCTGTTAGTATTGTGGTGAGGTATTGGTGGTTACAGGGATTGAATGAAAGTCTGAATTTTTAATTGTATGCACAGATTTTAATGAAATATTTTCTTGGGAGGGGGATTGGGGAGGGGAGGGGGATGATAATTTGTTGAAGGCTGGTAGTCAAGACTTGTTGTAAGACTTGACTTGTCGAGACAAATATGCTGACGTTGCAAAAATTCAACACTTGAGCTGACTTGTTTGTGACTGTTCTTCACAACTGATTACCCAATACCAACCAGCTATCTAGGCTGAAGTAAACTTTGTATTCTCTTGTGTTTACATTAGGTGTGTACATTGGCTTTGCAATTCATTGCCAGCTTGTTGAAAGCTTCCTTAAGTTCCTGCCTCAAACTAGCTCCAGAGTCATGGTGTATAAAGCATCGGGCAGGCTTACATAGTAGGAATTTTAAAAAGGAAAATGCTATTAGATGTTTGTTTGTGTCTTGAAATCATGCCAAATTTCTATACCAGTTTTAACTGGTGAAATACTTAACCAGTTTACAAGGTATATGCCACATTAAAATACAGTGTGCTCCTGTTATAGTGAAGTCCTCAAGATCTGTGGTTATCTTGCGTTATATCGGAATTATGTTATAGCCGAACAGCAAAGTACAAATTAAAGAGACACAGATTATAATTGAGGACCTTAATTTTTACTTTGTTGCACCGAGAATTTTGTTAAGATCATGTTTTTGTTTTTTACTTTGGGAGTGCAATGTAAGTGTAAGTGAATTATGTTTGCTTGTCTGCACTTACTGTAAAACTGAATATTTTCAGGCATTTAGCGCAGCCAGAAACTAGCACGAAAATAAAAGCAGGTGAATATTTTTGCTTGCCGTATGTTCCAGTACTTGATTCTTGATTCAGCAAAATTAAAATCATGCAAAATAAATCTTATCCAGCCAAGTGCCAAAAAAATACACATACAAAATTAATTTTACAGTACCGGTAGTGGAGGACACAAGGATTCATATTTGTTGAAAGACTGCAGGGAACAACAAATAATACATTGTCGGTTTACGACTGCCTGAACCTGGTTTCGTGTTCCCCCAAGCTTGACAGGACCCCAAGCATTTTACATTTCTTGGTCCATAATCCCTGTAACGAATGTTATACACAAGATACTGTACCTGGTACACACACAGCTGAAGAATCTCGCTTCAGTGGAATCGAGCATATCCTTTGATGCACACATTCGCTGACAGGCCTAACATTCTAGCAAACCTGCGCTTGTTATGGTTTTGAATGTACTGCATTGGGCAGCGAACCAAGATCAATTTGTCAGGTGAGAATGATAAGGGCGTTAAGTTGCTACTAAACCCATCGTGTTTCAGACAACTTGACGTCCTTCTCGCATTCTCAACCAAGGAATTAATGTAAGAACCATAATATTCTGATGACTGACTATTTCGAGAGAACTGTCGTTGCTTTGTGTTTTGCTTGTAGAGATCATGTTTTTGCCTCAATGTGTAATGTAATGATAATAGTTTGCACACTTCCTCCAACCTGACTTCTTTTCTCACCCTTCTTAAAAATGGAACAGGTCACATGGTCCAGCTGCAACATCTTCTCCACCCAGGACCATGCGGCTGCAGCCATTGCAAAGACGGGGGTGCCCGTGTATGCCTGGAAGGGTGAGACAGACGAAGAATACATCTGGTGCATTGAGCAGACCCTGATCTTCCCCGACGGTCAGCCACTCAACATGATCCTGGATGATGGCGGTGATCTCACCAACCTGGTACACACCAAGCACCCCGAACTCCTCGCCGGTGAGTTATACCGGAATGCTTTTCTGGAATTGCTGTTGCTAATACTCAAAGTTGTCTCTTTTTCAGTATAGTTGACAGTCCTTCTGTCTGTGCATTTCATTATTATTTTCTTGTTCCCATACTCTTCTACCGATCAATTTTGGGAGTCCAAGTGAAATGACGCTTCTTTTTGTACAGTTAAACAAATTATAACAATGAAATGGTTGGGAGCAAAGCTGAAAAGTTAATTGGGTCTGAAAGCTCATGACACTCTTATCAAAATCATAAACATGGATGAAATTTAATCAGTTGACAGAGTAACCTCAAATATTGGCAATTTATGTGCATATTTATACTCAGTCAAGTGCAATACATGGAATAAACTCATTGTTTCAAACTTCTATTTGTCTACTGATATAACGTTTGAATGTGTTGGTGAACAGTGATGCCTAATTTGTCAACATCTTATATCGATCCATCCCCATCCTCAGGCATCAAAGGGTTGTCGGAAGAGACCACCACCGGTGTTCACAACCTCTACAAGATGATGGCTGACGGATCTCTGAAAATCCCAGCTATCAATGTCAACGACTCAGTCACCAAGGTGTGCACCTACACCTGTAACTACAACATTCTGAACAAACCTGCATTCTTGTGCAGTGATATCTTGCCTGTTGCTACAAGATAAATTATGCATTTCCATGCTGCATTAAATTCAATTGTTTCCACACATGAAGTGAAGTAGAAATGTTAGATATTTACCATAGCACTTGATTTTGAACTTCAAAATTCATATTCTTAATTCTACAGAATGAGATTACGGTGATGAAATGTACTGCTACTGGGCCCTCAAAATTGTGAATTGTTTTAAACTGGTTGTTGTTGTCGTATTTTTCTATTTGTTCAAAATTTCACCACAGGAGTCTCAATCATAAAAAGTTTTGAAAGTTGGAAGTTTTGAAAGTTTATTTTACTCAATAACCCATACTCTGGGTATCGGAGTCCAATGTAAAAACATATATCACATTATTAAATCAATGATACAGAGTTGCAAATAACTTTTAAAATATACAAAGCAACTATAACAAAGTGAAAAGAAGAGTGAAATATGATTGATGAAAAGAAAAAAGAAAAATGCACCGAAATATTCAATATATACACGATATATGGTGAACAAAAAAGATTCATTTCCTTGCTCCATTGAATTCAGTTGTTTCCACACATATATGGTTGTGAAAAATATCTGAGGATCAGATAAATGAGGATAACCTTCATGAGGATCCATGAAGGTTTTCTGGTGAAGTAATTTGGTTTCTTGTCTCACTGGTATTGATGCACACAGAGCAAGTTTGACAACCTGTATGGCTGCCGCGAGTCTCTCGTTGACGGCATCAAGAGGGCGACAGACATCATGCTGGCTGGCAAGTGCTGCGTCGTGGCGGGGTACGGTGATGTCGGAAAGGGTAGCGCCCAATCTCTGAGAGCCTTCGGTGCTCGTGTTCTCATCACAGAGGTTGACCCCATCAACGCCCTTCAGGCTTCCATGGAAGGTTTGTATCAAAATCATTAAATACCAGAAAACATTTGGCCATCTATAACGGATAGAATCAAACCATTTTTGTGATTGATTTCTTTCTCTTGTATCCCATATGCTCCCTACCATGAAAGGAAAGATTTCTGTCCATTTTTTTTTTTTATTGTTCTTGTGACTCATTACTCAAGTTTGCACTCTGGTAAAAAACAGAACATCACAAGTTTCCAAGCTGAATTTTAGAGATCAGCTTTGTAATCATGAAAATAGCTTGCTCTGATAATATGTTAAGTTGTTTGTTTGTTTGTTTGTGTGTTTTTGGTGTGTGGTTTTATTTTTGTGTTAAATTAAGCAAATTTTGTGCTTTATTGAAAAACTGTCCGAGTTCTGCCAGTGTAGTGATCTGTGAGGGATGTGTTTTTTAGCATTGACGTGCTGTGTTTTAAGAGCTCTCTGCAGGAATCTGCAGTGAATTAAAGGTCAAAGTTGAATGATAGTGTGCATTAGTGAATGATATGGCAAGATCTGAGCAATGTTTGACCTTCTCAACACAATGTCACTTTTTGGTACCTTCCATTGTTATGTGAGCTAGGTGGAATGAAGCACCTTTATGTTGGTAGCTAGGTGAGTTGCATCACATATTTGCATTTAATCTGTTTGGCTATCGGATGAAAGGAAGACCTGTGCAAATGAGTAGCTGGCTGATAAGCCCAGTGAAATCCTGTTATATGTCTAACAGTGCCTGCCCTGAACAATACCTGATTTTCTGTTTGCTTTGAGATAGGACTTGCCTATGTGCCCAGTAACTTAGCATAATGAAGGCTTTTGGTCTATAAGTTGTGACATGTAATCAGCTATTTCAATTATACCTTATCTTGGAAAAGATTTGTTTCATTGAGCTTTAGGAGTAAGGGGTTGAAGATTGAAGTTTTTCATACATTTTATATACATGTATAACATATCTGAACATTTCTGTACCTCAAACGGTTATCATAAGCGGTCTAGGGCAATTACCCCCTGGGCAATTACCCCGGACCCTTCCCCTGTCCCTAATCCTAATCCTAATCCTGAAACTAATCCTAACCATAACCCAAACTCCTAACACTAAACCCAACCCTAACCCTAATCTCAACTCTAACCTTACCACTAACCAGTATTTAGCCGAGGGTAATTGCCCTCGGGGGGTAATTGCCCGGATACGATCATAAGTTCTGTATATATTGCACACCAATCGCTCTGAGATCATAAACTGACAAGATGCATAAATGCAATATCTGCATTCCATAATATGAAATTCCAGAAAATATATCATATAGTGCTATATCTATTCAACATTTTGCACAAGTACAGTTCCATGAAGGCTTGCAAAGATGTGTCCTTCAGAGGTCTGTGCCATGACTTCACTAGTCTGGTTTATTTATCAGATCTGATCATGCCGTGACCATTTGACCAAGTGGACAGAGCAACTATGAGAAATTAGATACATATTGCAACCTTCTTATATACATGTATAACCTTGTATAACCTTCTTAAAGGCCTTCCGGCCCAAATGGCGCCAGATTAGCAGGGATTGTTATCGTGGTCTGAAATTCCCTCGTTTTCTGACCATGAGTTCACCCCTGCAAGAGTGACCCCTCTGGGAACAGGAAAGCAAGCATGGGACAATGCCCTTGTTGATGGCGCTTTGGTCTCTGAGTCACCCTGTTCACATGCCAAACTTAGTGTGGAGCAAACCCTAAATGTTCTGCATTGCTGGCAATTTTTTCCTCACACTTTGTTGGGTAATCTCAAAGATGATGAAATTGCATTATACATACTGCATTAGGCATCATCTGTATGTGTTTGTGTGTGTGTGTGATACAGTCAATTGGGAGGTTATTATGTTGTCATATTCTGGTTTTTAGCTCACCTGAGCTGAAGACTCAAGTGAGCTATTGCGATCACTCTTCGTGTGGTGCCTGGCGGGCTATCATTCATTGCCTTGAATTTTGTGTGTGTCATGCATGAACTTTTTTGACATTTTCCGCTTCTTGAAAACCCATGACAGATTTTCACCATACTTGACAGGTAACCTCCTCCCCCCCCCCCCCACACACACCAAGGAATAGTAATTGAGCATGTGCTATGAGTAAGTAAGTACAGGAGTGACTGTAGCTTCTAGTTCATAGTTTGTTCATGGCAGGTCTGCGGTGTCCAATTTTCAGATTTTAAGCTTTTTCTGGAAAACCCCATAACAAATTTTCACCAAACTTGTCAGGTATTATCCAAGGGTGATACAATCTTGATTTGTTCCGAAGGGCACCACATATAGAATAGATTACAAACAAATCTCTACAACATACCCTCTGGTAATTTTCCAAGCTGAGCACACACCAAGGTAACCAACTGATGCCATTCTTTGAAATGGAGAGATTTAAGTAAGAAAGGCCAGACCATAGCCACGTCACCTGGACTACCATCTTCCTCGATTTTGACCACAGGTTACGAAGTCACAACCATGGACGACGCTTGCAAGAGGGCGCACATCTTTGTGACGGCCAGCGGCTGTGAGGGGATCATCCAGGAACGTCACTTCCGCCAAATGAGGAATGACTCCATCGTCTGCAACATTGGCCACTTCGACTGCGAGATCGACCTGGACTGGCTGAACAAGAACGCCACCAAGGAGACTATCAAACCACAGGTTAGTGGTGTTAGAGGCCCGTAGTCAGTAGTCCTGTTCCTGAAGTGGTTATGTCATGCTTTGGTCTGTTTTGAGATTTTATGTTTGTTTGTTTTCTTTACTGGATATTAGGAATTAATTTCAAAACTTGCATAGATAATAAACTCGTTGAGGACGAGTCCCGAGTATACTAGAGCTGGTGTCTGTAGGAAATGGATGTTGTAGCAAAATCAGTCCATCTTCAATGGGTTAAAACACAATCTGTTATGAGCTGAATCTTGCATCTCATCAATTTCATCTCATTCTCTAATTAACTTCCAGCATAAAACGTAGCATCCCAGGTTCCACTAGTGAGTAGAGTCTAGGGTGTGACACCCTTTCTGTGGTTGCGTGCAGTTTGTTGTGCATAGAGCCTGTGTACGGTCTGACCCATGCATCATTAAGTTGGGGGACTGTTTTTTTTTTTTCCTTTTTCCCCACAACTAAGTTGTGGGAAAACTGTGTTTCCACTCCTGTCTTTAATATTTTACAGGGTATGCTAAGTTGCAGAATTAAGGAAGGTTATGTAAAATCAGTGATATCAACTGGCTTCATTAGCAAGACTTTAGCCACTGCAGGGCCAGTGACAACAATTTAGTACAGTTACACAGAACTCACAGAATTACTTTTTGCCTGTGTCGAATGTGCATTCTCAGTCGAAAATGTGGAAATTGTATGTGGTTTGCAATATCAAGTTTTGCCAATGTTGAGGCTTATCCTCTCATGCCACTAGATTAGAGTTACAAAGAGTTGACTAAATATCAATCTTTTTGAAAAAGAAAAAACTTTTTGGTGTCAACATGTGATAAAATGAGAGGGTAAGTGGAGCGCTGTGGTACCCACAAAAAAAAAAAAAAAAAAGAAGAAGAAAGAAAAATCCGCCAACACGTGAAAAAGTGATTAAGGCAAGTGCAGCGCTGTTTCTTTTATCTCTTTATCTCAACACTGCCCTGCATCAGCAAACTTCCAGGAAATGCATATCATTACCTCAAGGTTCATCGATGCATACATTATTAGCTCATCAGGTGGAGCATTGTTGAGGCAATGCCTGCAATAATCAGAGCAGTCTACATTGTTCCATGGGGATCTCGCCCTGGAAGGAATCACCGGTGGTTCTTGAGAGGTCAAACACAAGTGGGGCACTGCAAAATGCATGCAATGATTCTGTCTCACCAGACAAAAGTAGACTATTAAGATAATGAATGTAACATTTGAGGAGACAATGTTAAACAATGCAAGCACATTGGATGAAGCAAAGGTCTAGAGATAAATTGAAAATTTAATTCTGATACATTTTTTTTTTTTGTCTACAATGGAAGGAAAGCTGAAAGAGAAAGTTTTAGATAAATTACCACCTTTACACTTTAATGTATGACATAGAAAAGTGTATTGTGTTGATGAGTGAAGCAAGTAAAGTAAGGGTTCTAGTTAATCCTCCCCCTCCCCTGACTGCATTGTGCTATAGGTTGACCGCTACAGGATGCCGAGTGGAAATCACATCATCGTGCTGGCTGAGGGTCGACTGGTCAACCTCGGCTGTGCCATGGGTCACCCTAGCTTCGTCATGTCAGCCTCCTTCACCAACCAGGTCATTGCCCAGATTGAGCTGTGGACCCAGCCAGACAAGTACAAGGTTGGAGTGGTCATGCTGCCAAAGAAGGTGAGTGTGTTGTAGAGATGTGGGCTGGTCAGCTGTGTGGGCTGGTCAGCTGCAGGCTGGTCAGTTGTGGGCTGGTCAGCTGTGGGCTGGTCAGCTGTGGGCTGGTCAGCTGTGTGGACTGTTCAGCTGTGGGCTACTCCGCTGTGGGCTGGTCAGCTGTGGGTTGTTCAGCTGCGTGGGCTGGTCAGCTGTGTGGGCTGGTCAGCTGTGGGCTGGTCACCTATGGGCTGGTCTGCTTTGTGGGCATTTGAGCTGTGGGTAGTTCAGCTGTGGGCTGGTCAGCTGTGGGCAGTTCAGTTGTTGCCTGGTCAGCTGTGGGCTGGTTAGGTGTGGGAAGGTCAGCTGTGGGCTGGTCAGCTGTGGGCAGGTCAGTTGTGGGCAGGTCAGCTGTACCTGAAGTTCTAAATTCATTGCCCAATAATTGAGCATTTATATTCTTAAAGGGAAGGTAAACCCAAAAAGCAATGTGGATTGAGTGAAAGCAGCAACATTAGTAGAACACATCAGTGAAAGTTTGAGGAAAATCGGACAATCGATGCAAAAGTTATGAATTTTTAAAGTTTTGGTGTTGGAACCGCTGGATGAGGAGACTACTAGAGGATATGACGTATGAGTGGACAACAATACCAAGAAAATATAAAGGAAATTCAACAAAAATTCACTTTTCTAGAATTATGAAAGAGCAATGGACCAACCTCTTTCAGAAAGCAGGGGGAATAATTGCTACCCCTAACATATGTTAATATCAAGTTGATGGAATTTGTAATTTTCATGAAAAATGGATTTTTGTAGAATTTTCTTTATATTTTCTTGGTATTGTTGTCCACTCATACGTCATAACCTCTAGTAGTCTCCTCGTCCAGCGGTTCCAACACCAAAACTTTAAAAATTCATAACTTTTGCATCGATTATCCGATTTTCTTCAAACTTTCACTGATGTGTTCTACTAATGTTGCTGCTTTCACTCAATCCACATTGCTCTTGGGGTTTATCTTCCCTTTAATTGCCCAAATTCAGGCTGCAGTGCAGCGATATTCAATATATAAGAATGGGGAAAAAACAGACAATCAAGCAAACTATGATCGTGTTGATTTCAACATTTTTGCAATATGCTAAAACTTTAAAATTAGCTGGAATTCCACTTTCTTTTTCAGTTTCCATGAATGTAGTTTGGTAGGCGATATGGGATGCATTCTGCTAGGTTTCATATATTTTTTTTTAGAACTCTACTGTAGAGTAATACATCTTGTCACATTAGTATGTATTTGTTATGAAAAGAATGTATACAACTGTTAAAAGTATAATTTTGTTCTTCCATTATGGTCTATTATGTTACTGTGTCTACCTTCTGTCAATTCTTGGGGTGTTAACAACTGATTAAGTGAAATATGCAAGACAGGTTACATGAAAAAAGACCAGGGAGTGAAATAAATACTTGTGGTTTTTAGGCACTGGTGCCTCTGTAAACGTGATTTTAAATTCAATTTTTTATTCTCCGTTCCATGCTGTCCTCCCCTACTCAGCTTGATGAAGAGGTCGCCCGTCTCCACCTGGAACACCTGGATGTGAAGCTGACTTCCCTGACCACCTCCCAGGCTACCTACCTTGGTCTACCCCAGGAAGGTCCTTACAAGCCTGACCACTACCGCTACTAGGAATCCCAACTGCAGCTATCCGCTCTACCGCCCCTTCCTGCTTTACCCCAGATCCCGAATCTATAGGCAACTTCTGCCGCTATGCACTTTTTAAAGGGTTGATTGATGTTTGCAACATTACACCCCTGCGTCAGTTCATGTGGCAGAGTTCAGAACTCTGATCCAAGCAAGTACAACTAGCCCCGAGTGTGTGTATTGTCCTTGGGTTTCCACTAAACAAAAGTTATGGCTGTTTTGTGTTTTTAGTCACCATTTGGTACAGTCTGCTCTGAAATGATAGTTGCATAGGTACTGTAAATGGTATGTGATAAGAAAATGTGAAGACATGCTGTAGCAGTATTTTTTTACTCATATTTTAATCAGGATTTCACATTAAATTGATTGCCTCTCATTGCAATCGCCCAATCAAAGTGGAAGGGAATGGATAATGAGCACGTACATTCGATGATGTTACCGTTCATCCCCCAACGACGTGAAGACAAAAAGCAAATACATGATTTATGAGTACGCCCGCAGCTTTTCGGAGTGACTTCTAGGAGGAGTTGCTTGTTATGTATTTTATGTGATTACTGACATTCCTTACTGCCCAATTTGCAAAATAATGAAGCAGAAGCAAAATAAAAGAAGAATATGGACTCTAGAATACACTCTTGAGAAAGCTACTTTGTGGGATGTAGATGAACCCAGAAAGTTTTGCCCGTCTTGTTATATTATGGAGGAGAGATTACCTCGAAAGCAGGAGGTGTTTTGAATGAAATTGATGACTCAATGCTGCAGCTGAACCAAAATTTGGACAAAATTTGATAGATACCAAGGCAGAACCTACAGTATTTATGTCACTTGGGTAATTCATGACATAATACGTTGACCTCCCCAAAGTCCCCAATGGAACAATGATGTCACAACCAGTTTATCCATTCGTGATACCTAGTGAGATGGCACACAACTTTCCTTGCATTTGTGTTTTCCCCATGAAGGAATCACCTTCATTTATCTTCAAAAATATGCAGTTCCACAAAATCTTTTTCAGTCATTCCTGTAAAAAAAAAAATAATAATAATAATTAAAAAAAAAAAACAGAACAAAGCAAAAAATCTTCTGAGAAAAATTTGAAATTGGAGGGGTATTCGCATCCTCAGCCACAGTTGGAATATTTCATGAACAATGCGACAGTCATTTGACCAGGAAGGGTCTTTGTATGGACTAACAGGATACCATGTTGGATTTCTTGCATAGTATTTTATTGGGTCTGTGATGTTCTTGATACCTGTTTGATTTTGTACCAATACTAACTTATCTGCTGCTATTTTGTAATGCATCAGTGGAGTATGAAACTTTCTTGTTTGAGTGGTAATCTCTGTAAAAGCGATTTGACAGAATTGGGCAGCTCAATAAGCGATTGGTTAATGCTGGACTGTATTTTTCACGATGTAGCCAAATTTTCGCTGAGCTGTATTCCAACATGTCAGTGGTAAAGGGACTATCTTTTCCTAATCTTCTGGTGGTACTACGGCCAAGAGTATTGTGTCCTTGGCCATAGAAGTGTCTGTTTTATTGTTGATTTACAGTTACTGTTGATTAAATATTATCAAGACTCCTGCAAGATCATTGTGTGTTCTAAGAGTGAGTATATGCCGTTTTCTGGTTTGTATGTACACTGTACTGTATATGAAGAGTTCATTTCCTCTTTTCCAAAAGGTGCTAAATCCACTTTTGATGGCAAGGAGAAGAACCTAGATTTTTTTTTTTCTCATATATTTATATATACATGTATGTTTATATAAATAAATATATATATAACTCTGCATTAGGGTGACATTGTGTAGTTAAGCAATGCCAGCAGTAAAGCATGTTGATAGTTTAAAACATTGAGGAGACACAAATTGTCTTCCCAAAGTCATGGGTCTCCTTGATAAAGATATGAGCATGTAATGTCTCCCTAAAGCTGGATCCATAGTTACATATATGTGTGTGTGTGTGTGTGTGTGTGTGTGTGTGTGTTTGTAAATGCCTGCACATGAGGGCATGTGTATGCAGGACACGTATGCTGCTGGTGGACCCATAGTCACTATGGATGTCCCTGGTTGCTAAATAGTGGCACAAGATTGGTGATCATACAATGTAATTATAAGAAAAGCATCTGAAATGGCTCAGTGATCCGAAATGACATGAAAACACGGACTTGGGTCTATGTGAAGGAGGTTTGCCATCTACTGTAAAAACAATCTCCATTACTGTATTTGAGACCATCTTGGAAACCCTACACGGTAAACAAATGCCTGAACAAGTGTGTACGTGTCTGTGTAATGTGTTGGCTTCATGCAATAATGTGTAGGCAGGGTTCGACACTAACAGTGGCCCGCTGGCCCGGGCCACCAAAAACGCATGTCGGGCCACTAAAATTTCAGAAATGAAGAATTTGGTGGCCTGATCGGGCCACCAAAAATGTCGGATGTTTGCCTTTGGGCCACCAAAAATAAAAGTTAGTGTGGAGCCTTGGTGTAGGTATGTGTCATAACAGCATCATCATATTTCTCCAGCTTTAAATCATTGCAGTCATGTCTGGTGAAGTTGAAACCATTTCTCTTGGTGGCAAAAGTTACCACACCACCACAACACAACCAAAACATCACAACACAACACACGTGACAGAAGGTGCAATCACTGATTACAGTACACATACTATTATTGCAGGTATTTGTGAAGAAGGACAAATGACATCTTCAGGTCTTTGAAGTTTTTGAGGGTCGTACTCTGCCATTACAGGTTAGATATGCCCAAATATAGTTAAATGTCTCATCTCAGTACCTGTTGCCCAGGACATGATTTCTTTGCTGCACAGGACTTGCACCACTTATGTGTAGGTCAGTGCAAGTACAAATTCTGAACTCTTACGGTGTCACTAGTGGCAACATTCAGTGTGTACATAAAACGAAGTATGGACTACTCCAATATGCCAGTCATGACAGATTTTGTAGGCTTCCAGAAATCTTGGGATTATCATCACAATCAAAGACAGAATTTGTCACTGACCTAACCAATATCTTTGTATCAGCTAGTAAATGCAAATAGAAAGCACATAGAAAGTCACGAGACATTCTTGATAAAACATAACTAAGAAAAGAAACAAAACTATAAGATTAGTGACAAAGGAGAAGTGTTAAGGTAGATTGTGTGGTATTGATGACCTTATTGTGACAGAATTTCCCAGTGATGGCTTCATCATTATTCCATTCTTTTTTTCACGATTGATATTTACACACTTCTTCTTTAATCACTGATTGAATATTTACTCTTGGGCCTTTTATACTGACATTGGGTTTCCATCAATTCTTTACCTAGCCTTTTGCAAAGGCGGCTCACAATGGACTTGGATACGGCGGGCGGTGGACTCGCGTGCACGCAGCTCGCCGGTCGCGCACTGTGTGAGAGTCCATTGCTCTCTGCGAGCGTGTGCTGAAATTATAGCGAACTGCCTTTGCAAAAGGCTACTCATCCCCTCAATGTTCACAGTTCATTGTACATACATCAATAATTCCATACAATTGAATACAGGAATTATTTCAAAATCAGCCCTACCTTTAAGTAGCACTAGTCTAGTAAGGCAATGAGATTTCACCATGTACCTCCAGTATTCCGTTCAAATTGGTTAGTGCAGACTAATCCTACAACCGTAGTGTAGGGTATTGGTAACAAGCCAGAGCTACACCCCCTTAAAAACAAAAAACAAAAACAAACAATACAAAATAAAAGCGAGAGGAAAAAAATCCAGCATGTTTTGACACTAACTATCAACAAATGCACTTCATATAAAAAAACTGCTATAAATGACAGTTACAGAGGCCACTGCATGTTCACAAGGCTGTATTTATTCTGACAGAGTTTTACTGAGCAATGACAACTACAAGAGTCTTGCTTAAGGTCCATAATTTTATTTCTGTCAACCAACTCCACTCCAAAAATTGTATACATAGAGAAGTTAACTTCTTACATGCTTGTCTAGTGAGAAATAAATATCTATTTTTTTTTTTAAGGATGCCACTGTATGAATATGAATTCTCTCATAGTAACCGGGGGGCCAAAAGCTAAAAACAGAGGTCGAGTTGCACTCTCTCTACAAACTAAGTAGACCATGCTTATTGTCAAGTTTTTATTGTAACAAACAACATTCCACTGGTCTACCTCAAAAAATTTGTTGCGAAAGCCTCCAAATCCAAGATGGCGTCAAAGATGGCCGCCATATTTACTGAATTTGTTATTTGAAAGATAGAATTTGATTGAAACATCAGATTTCAACAAATTTGATGTCACGTGAAAAAGAATAAAATTTTCTACAAGTTGATACCATTTTTGTGGGTTATTGTGATAATTGGATTGAGATTTTAAGGAAAAAACACTTATTTCTGGATATTTTTCTGAAAAAGGAAAATCATGAAAATGCTTGATTCAGCATAAATCAAAGAAAGACGGAAGGATTATCTTGAAACGTTTCAAGAATTTTGTTTGACATATAATTAATATTTGAAGAAAATTAGGGGTCAGTACCGTTTTCAGTTCAGGAGTTATAATGTCTCAAACTTGAAAACTCACTATGTAAAAATGGCCACTTTAGTTGTGACAAGACCCTGTTGGTCGTAAAAAAGCCTGCGCACGCCAAGACTACTACACGCACTACTGCCAGTGGCGCTTGTAGCAGTGCCAGTGGTGCATATAGTAGTCTTAGCAAACGCAGACTTTTTCTTTGACAAACAAGGGTTTGTGCCTGCAAACTAACTTTTCATACCAAGTGGTAGCTCAGGTGACGCTGATTGCTATTATTTCAAAGTAGATTGTTCTGAAGCAGATGAGATGAAGCAAAAAATATCTTTCAAATAGAGGTAGAAGCTTGAAACAACCTTGCTATAGAAAGTTCAAAACAAAATTTGGATCAATCACTCAAAAAATTCAAGATTGCAGGCCATCAAAGCTGACATAGTGTATTGCGCCAAAGTAAATGGATCATTTCGATTTTGATACAATTTTGTCTGTTTTGCTGTCTATTTGTATGGTTTTTGTATATTCTGAACATTTCAATGCCATTTCAAACCATCTTAGGTTTTTGTGGAGACATTTTTCAGAATGCACCATGAATATTTCTCTAGAAAGTTAAAAAAATAAAATGAAAAATGTTTATGAAAACCATGCAGAAATTAACATCTTTCCCATATAATCAATATTGGGAGAAAATTAGAGGTAAGTATTGTACTTGGTTCAGGAGTTATAATGTCTCACACTTGAAATCCCATTTTACATAATATGTTATTTACACGCATCTGTTCCCAAAGACGTCACAGCGGGTCAAATCCAAGATCGTGCTTACTTTTCGAGTTCCACTCTCTCTATAAACTCCAAAAATTGTATACATAGAGAAGTTAACTTCTTACATGCTTGTCTAGTGAGAAATAAATATCTATTTTTTTTTTAAGGATGCCACTGTATGAATATGAATTCTCTCATAGTAACCGGGGGGCCAAAAGCTAAAAACAGAGGTCGAGTTGCACTCTCTCTACAAACTAAGTAGACCATGCTTATTGTCAAGTTTTTATTGTAACAAACAACATTCCACTGGTCTACCTCAAAAAATTTGTTGCGAAAGCCTCCAAATCCAAGATGGCGTCAAAGATGGCCGCCATATTTACTGAATTTGTTATTTGAAAGATAGAATTTGATTGAAACATCAGATTTCAACAAATTTGATGTCACGTGAAAAAGAATAAAATTTTCTACAAGTTGATACAATTTTTGTGGGTTATTGTGATAATTGGATTGAGATTTTAAGGAAAAAACACTCATTTTTTGATATTTTTCTGAAAAAAGGAAAATCATGAAAATGCTTGATCCAGCATAAATCAAAGAAAAACGGAAGGAATATCTTGAAACGTTTCAAGAATTTTGTTTGACATATAATTAATATTTGGAGAAAATTAGGGGTCAGTACCGTTTTCGGTTCAGGAGCTATAATGTCTCAAACTTGAAAACTCACTATGTAAAAATGGCCACTTTAGTTGTGACCAACACCTTGTTGTTCGTAAAAAAGTCTGCGCACGCCAAGACTACTACACGCACCACTGGCACTGCCGCTTGCAGCAGTGCCAGTGGTGCGTGTAGTAGTCTTAACAAATGCAGACTTTTTCTTTGACAGACAAGGGTTTGTGCCTGCAAACTAACTTTTCATACAAAGTGGTAGCTCAGGTGATACTGATCGCTATTATTTCAAAGTAGATTGTTCTGAAGCAGATGAGATGAAGCAAAAAAAATCAAATAGAGGTAGTACATGTAGCTTGAAACTTGGCACCAATCTTGTTATAGATAGTTTAAGACAGAATTTAAATCAACCGCTCAAAAAAAAAAAACAAAAAATCAAGATGACAGCCATCAAAGTTGACCTAGTGTATTGCGCCAAATTGAATGTATTATTTCGTTTTTGATACAAATTTGTATGTTGTGCTATCTTAAACCGTCTTAAGTTTTTATGGACACATTTTTTAAACCAGTGATATTCTACTCTCCGAAAAAGAAAAAAAATCGAGTGGAAGTTTTTACTTCTGATGTGAGGAGTGAATAACAGAAAACGGTGAATTTAGATTGAAATTGGAGTGACTTTTGAGTGAAAATGTTCATTTTTCAGCATGCTTATTTGTAAATGTGAATATACAGCACGAATAATCAATTTGGACAATTTTATTCGAACAATATACTGAAAAGTAATTTCGCACAACACATTTAAGAGCATAGTTGAGAAATTGCCGCCTTGTTGGATTTTTTTTTTTTTTTGGGGGGGGTTCGGATCAGAAGGGCTTTCAAGTACATCTACGGATCAGACATTATTACACATAAATCATCATCATTCACGTTTCTACAACAGCAGAGTAACATGCAAGTAAAAAAGCATATCTTCGATACAGAAGCATTTCTTTTTTTATCAAAGATTGGGCCTTACCCAAACGCAGGAATGAGCTCCAACCCCCCACCCCCACCCCCCCCCCAAAAAAAGACCCTCAATAATGGTTTACACTAGTACAATATCGTTCGGATGTATAGAAACATGTAATAGACAGCAATATAAGAAGATTAAAAAACATATCAAATCATAAGTTATAAGTTGAGATTTAACTTTGACGCAACACACTAAAGGTATTGTTTACCATTGGGAGAGATATCACATTCGATTTATATGTGTAGGTTAGTTGTATTATACAAAACATTCTACCATGTAAAAAAAAATATATAATAAAGCCTAAAACATACGGAGATATCACCATTGCTTTTCAAGAAACCATAACCATGATAACTGTTGACATAAAAAAAAAACATTCTTATCATATCTATTTAGTATATCTAACAACAATATTTAGCATTAATTATACTGATTTAAGTTTGTACATTAATCCCTAACTCACAGTTTAGAACTAGTTTGAGGAATTAAGTAAAGCTGGGTTTTCGTTTTACGTGCACAATGGTAAATAATGCCTTGAACGACAACCTAGATTAATTACCACCATCTTGAATTTTGTGTGGATACTATTTTTATCGCTAAATATTACACATTGGCAAAATTTGCGCCAAATTTTAAGCTCCAATATCTTTTTGGAAAATACTTTCTGTTCAATCTTATCTGCCTCAGAACAATCTACTATGATAGAATGCTACAGTAATAGCAGGGAGGTGAGACAAAAGACTTCCTCTCACCTCCCTGGTAATAGCGACCAGCGTCACCTACCACTTGGCATGAAAAATTCGTTTGCAGGTACTTGCAAGTCACTAGACCATTACAGTATTACATGTGATCATGTAAACACATTGTAAGCAAAATTTATGATGCATAAATATATTTTTTTTCAAGCTTTAGATGTTAACTTGTCAACAGTGTATGATATTGCCTGTAATTCCAGAAATATGAATTATGTCTCAATCTCAGTAAATCTCAATTTCAATCGCAGGTTTCAAAATAATTCTTCAGTTCTTCTTTGATAAATACTAAATCATGCATTTTAACATTTCCTCCTTTTTTTCAAAACAATATAAAAATATGGATCCCCCCCCAAAAAAAAAGAGAAGCAAACAACCCCCCCCCAAATTCATCAAAATACACAGCTAAAATGGTATCAACTTTTCGAAAGTTATACTCTCCTTCATATGACATCAAATTTGTTGCAATCCAATGTCTCTATCAAATTTTATCTTTGAATTGTTAATTTCAATAAAATGGCGGCCCTGTTGGACCGCATCTGTACTTTGCAACACATCTACTGAGGTGTACTTACGGAACATTGCTTAGTATGCTTAATATTATGTATGGTCTTGTTTATAGAGAGAGTGGAACTCGAAAAGTAAGCACGATCTTGGATTTGACCCGCTGTGACGTCTTTGGGAACAGATGCGTGTAAATAACATATTATGTAAAATGGGATTTCAAGTGTGAGACATTATAACTCCTGAACCAAATACAATACTTACCTCTAATTTTCTCCCAATATTGATTATATGGGAAAGATGTTAATTTCTGCATGGTTTTCATAAACATTTTTCATTTTATTTTTTTAACTTTCTAGAGAAATATTCATGGTGCATTCTGAAAAATGTCTCCACAAAAACCTAAGATGGTTTGAAATGGCATTGAAATGTTCAGAATATACAAAAACCATACAAATAGACAGCAAAACAGACAAAATTGTATCAAAATCGAAATGATCCATTTACTTTGGCGCAATACACTATGTCAGCTTTGATGGCCTGCAATCTTGAATTTTTTGAGTGATTGATCCAAATTTTGTTTTGAACTTTCTATAGCAAGGTTGTTTCAAGCTTCTACCTCTATTTGAAAGATATTTTTTGCTTCATCTCATCTGCTTCAGAACAATCTACTTTGAAATAATAGCAATCAGCGTCACCTGAGCTACCACTTGGTATGAAAAGTTAGTTTGCAGGCACAAACCCTTGTTTGTCAAAGAAAAAGTCTGCGTTTGCTAAGACTACTATATGCACCACTGGCACTGCTACAAGCGCCACTGGCAGTAGTGCGTGTAGTAGTCTTGGCGTGCGCAGGCTTTTTTACGACCAACAGGGTCTTGTCACAACTAAAGTGGCCATTTTTACATAGTGAGTTTTCAAGTTTGAGACATTATAACTCCTGAACCGAAAACGGTACTGACCCCTAATTTTCTTCAAATATTAATTATATGTCAAACAAAATTCTTGAAACGTTTCAAGATAATCCTTCCGTCTTTCTTTGATTTATGCTGAATCAAGCATTTTCATGATTTTCCTTTTTCAGAAAAATATCCAAAAATAAGTGTTTTTTCCTTAAAATCTCAATCCAATTATCACAATAACCCACAAAAATGGTATCAACTTGTAGAAAATTTTATTCTTTTTCACGTGACATCAAATTTGTTGAAATCTGATGTTTCAATCAAATTCTATCTTTCAAATAACAAATTCAGTAAATATGGCGGCCATCTTTGACGCCATCTTGGATTTGGAGGCTTTCGCAACAAATTTTTTGAGGTAGACCAGTGGAATGTTGTTTGTTACAATAAAAACTTGAAAATAAGCATGGTCTACTTAGTTTGTAGAGAGAGTGCAACTCACTCGTTAAGTAAGCGACTTTTTGGGGTTTGGCCCTCCGGTTATAGACTCTATGGCCCAAATTCAAGAAGGTGATTTGAACTTGGACCATGGTCTAAAATACGTGTGAAATAGGCGTACCTTTGACATGCTCGTATCAATGCGTGTTTGGTACTGGACGTCTGTTGGAGTACACAATCTATCAATCCTATTTACACAGAAGAAACCATGGTTTAAACCATGGTTTCAATTTTAGCATCTTTGTGAATTCGGACCTATATGTAAGTACCTTCCAAATAATATACCCTGGGGTACCAAATGGAAGTCCATGATTTTCTGAAATGATTTTTTTTTTTCCCTTGGGGGGGGGGGGAATGGGGGAAAACAATTTTTAGTGCATTACATTCTGTTCATTATCAAAAATAGAATCAAAAGAATAGAAGTGTCAATTTTTTTCATGTAATACAGCAAGGCTATAGTAAAAGTGTGCGCACTTCTTTTGCATTCCCTTAAACTATGTAACTTTGGCAAGCTTTTTTTTTTTTTTGCCATTATAATCAATCATACATCTGTATGAACAGATCAGGAATTTCATACCACTTCTTGCACAGATCAAACAATGTGGCCCAACCTTGCCATATAATTCCCTCAATGATTGCAAAAAAGAGGCATTGACATTATTATTATTATTGTAATTACATTGAACACATCATAACAGTGCTGAATTTGCATTGGGATAGTTATCGCAATTGCTAAAATACAGTCACCACAAGACTAATGTGTACATCTAACAAACATGCGATGGCACTACACAATGCTGTAACCCAGGGTTTGACGGTACTCTGGGGTAAAGTATGCCACATCAAACATCCTACTGGACTTTGTAGCAGTTTAAACATGCAGGCAGTCAGTTTGATGCATTTTTAAACATTTCTGGTCAGTGTCCTTCACCTTCACCTCATTGCAAAATCAAGAGAAATCTACCTTCCCACTGCCTCTTGTACAAAAGGAAAATGGTATGAAATGCAAAATCTCTAGAAGTGGAATCCCTTGGGGGAGCAGCTCTCTTACCATCAGATGTGAAGAGTGGCCGTGTCAAAATTGAAAAAAGTTTGACTGGAGGTGGGAACTCAGCACAGGTTAACTTTTCAAATAATGCGACCTTGACATCTAGATTATGGGATCATGAATTACAATAAATGAATTTCATGGTCCTTATTGGAGAGCCCTTATGTGGAACCCGAACTCCTTTCATCTGGCATTGATCCCCTTCCAGCATGTTCACAGCAGGTGTAAGGACAAACATTTGAAACCTACAAGTCCCACAGTATCAAACACCTCAAATCTCCACCAAAGATTAGAAGCCATCTGGAAATGGAGTGTAGCGACTCCTTGTGGAATGGTGAGTTCAGATGTTCCAGCCCAACACAGTGTTATTGAGCAAAGGTTTCATGGGCCACTATCATCTCTTGCTCTTTTTGGAATCACTAGACCCAAAGGCCAATCCAAACTCATTCTTGCCATAAGGTGCAGGCCTACAGAGGAAAATAGAGAGAAAATTCAAACACAATTAGAATGTGTACATATCACATCTGAAACCAATTCCTTCCCTCATATGTGTGTATTCTGGAGATCTGTAGTTTTGGGATGCATTTTGAATTCAAAAGATAAAGGAGTAATCAAAGCACAGAGGATTCAATGTAGTCTGGGTAACTGCATTTGATCAATTCCCTTTTACACTAAACAATATGTTTAGCAAAAAGCTGCTGAACAATATGTTTGTAAATTATCATTTGCAGGGGGTGGAAGGAAGCTCAGTAACATTCCTTGTTTATCAAAAACAAAAATAATTAGACAAAGCTCCATGGAGAGTGTCAAGTTTCAATAGATACAATGTGCTATGATACTTTTGATGCAAAAATAATGAAAACCATGTCTATAAAAACTATATCTTAGATAGACAAGTGCATTATTCAAAGTCTTCTTACACTTTCATGTGCTCTATATAATGATATGCACATATCATCAACTGAGAACCAGAAGGCTGTTATCTCAATTTGAGGATCGTAGAGCTTGATCTCCTCTACACGATGGTGTAAATTCTAAATTATTTTCACTTTTAGTAAAATGTTAAAAATCAAAACCACAAGGGAGCTATTTTACACAACATTTGGAACAATGCTTATGAATCTATCCCATTTTGTTTAAATAAACTTTTTAATTTATGAAAATTGATTATTTCACTTTTATTCACATTCAAACCTTTGAACCTGAGAGCACCCTTCTGGTTTTCAGCTGACAATATATACACACACTATACTATCAAAGTTAAATAGTATAGACAGTTTGAGAAAAAACAAATAGACAGACAGACTTGAAATTGACAAAGGCAGAGTAATAGAGATAAAATGGATATAAACCTACCTGTGCTCTGGTCGAGTGGCTGACTTCCTCTTGTTACGGTGCTGAGGGAACGTTGGCATTAGTTCCTTATCACAGGCTGTAAGCAGAAGAGATATGAGATAATCAGATACATACAGATAAAAAAAAAAAAAATCTAGTTAGTTCATATGGTTTATCTGAAGCCGAGTGGAAGAGCCATGCTAATCCTACTTACTGTCTTCAGAGATAGCACCGTATACAATGGTTACACAAGAAATTATCATAGTAACTGGTCCATAGTTGCATGCACGCATGCATGCATGTGTGAATTCAACCTGTGAAAATTTGAACCAAATCTCCAGTGTGAATCAGAATGTTCAAAATAAACATGATCTTCTCATATGTAAAAGTATGCAATCTTTTGGTTTTACAGCACCGCAAACACTATCTTAAAAAAAAAAAAATTCTAAAATATAATCTAACTTTTTCCCGTAAAAGGGAAACAAGAACTCTAAGGAAAGAAAAAGAAGTCACCTTAAAACATGAGAGATTATTACAAACATGAACACCATCTGGGTTTAAGCAGGGCTGTTTACCCTGGAACTAATAACAGAGCACGACAAAATTCTGTTTATTCATGTATTAATTTAAAAGCACAATAAGGTGAAGAACAGGGGGGCATTTCATAAAGCATTTTGTCCAACAACTTCGTCGGACAAATTTGCTCTCAGCCAATCAGATGCAAGGATTTCGATAGCTTTTAACAGATTGTCAGACGAAATATCTGACAAAACGCTTCATGAAATGCCCCCCAGATGAGTGTTCCTGATAGTAGCACTACACATACAAATCAATATCATACGTATACTCAAAGCACAGAATATCATAGCTGCAAAGACTTCTCCTTGCTTCAATTGCCTATTACAGGTGTCCAGGAAATTTCAGAATTAGGCCGTCTGTCACCGTCCTACCTCAGTCTAATGTTTTCTTCCTTCTTTGAGTAATCTCTTTGTGACGCTTTTCTAAGCTCTGTCCATGAGTAAGAGAAGTCCAGATTAACATTTCTGCCAAATATCATGTAGCGCACACAGAGATATGCTTCAATGGCAGAAGGTAATATATCTTCCCTCAATACTAAGGCAGGTTCACATGATAAGAAGAGAAGGCAAACTTACGAAGCGGTTGCTCCTTGAAGTAAGAGCTCTGCAAGCTCTCCTCAGCTGTGGCTCTGCAGATCAAAACAACAGCAACAAAGAAAAAGAAAAGAAATATTCATTGCAGGGATTATTCCAAGTACATACACCTCTTGAGCTACAGACTCCGAAGGTGAAGAATTCTGAGAAACCCACATAAATGCATACTCATTCAATTTCATGCACGATTGAAGCAGCAAATGTTAACTAATTTGATATATGAACACTTGTCTCTAGAAGTGTTGTTTACTTTACTAAGTTTTTAACTATAAAAAATGTGGACATTAAAAGGAAATGTGCTAACCCATGGAAAATATACCTTTTCTTTTGTAGATGCTTCAGTCTCTACAGGAAATTATCACCCCTTCAAATTCACAGCTACTTATGCCAAGAGTATTAACTGAAATATTGTTTTCATTACTAACTATACAAGAATTACATTGAATTGTCGACACTTAGGTTTTCAATTAAAAAAAAAGTGGACCAAGGTTATGTCACATTAGAATAACCAATGAACCCTTCTTATCAAATATGACTCTCAGTATCCCTTGGTGTGTGCAGACCTTTTCTTCGGGTTGTACATGAAAAGGAAGTTGAGCAGACGAAGGCCAGCCTGAGACAGCCACTGTAGCTTGGCTTTGAGGTTATTGTATGGCTGCTTCTTGAGGGTGAAGTTCTGGAGCAGCGGCAGCTCTGAGAATCCCTGATGATGGAACACAGATACACACATCCTCACATACATAAAATCACAGTTGTGTACCTGTTTGACTATTTTGTAGTTTGATACATTAAAAAAAAATGAATAATTGGTTTTTTCCTGAACGAAAAGGAAAGGGAAGGGTGATCGAAGTTGAAATTAATGTAATGTGAGTAAAGTCAAGTCAAAATTTGAACAGGTGATATAATCTTGAACAAATACAAACATATGCTCGCATCCACAACTGTTATGATGATCGCACTTTCTCCGTTTGTGCTTCCCTTTTCTGGAACAACCTCCCTACTCTACCTCCATTTACAGTTTCAAAAAGAAACTCAAAACCCACTTATTTGGAGAACAATAGCAATGAAATATGTACAATTTATTGGATTATTTGTACTTGTAGTTGATTCATATGTTTGTTTATCTTGTTAAGTGTAAAGCGCTTAGATAAATTTTGGTCATAAGTGCTATCTAAATTTTTCATATTATTATTATCATATGCTAAAATGATTTTGACAGTATATAACAGAATTTACAAATGGCTATATTTCTATATCTATTCCTATCTGCTCTACCCACCAACCTATATATGTATCTATCAACACTAAAATAGTACATATGCACTGAGAAAAGGTGTGCATACTGGCCAGATGCTGTCGTTGGGCGTCCCTAGGAGGTCGATGATGTAGTTGATCTGATGGAGCTCTGATGTTCCAGGCATGAGGGGTTTATTGGCCAAGAGTTCACCCATAATGCACCCTGCTGCCCTGGAGTTGCATAGAAAAAAACAAACAAACCAAAAAACAGGTTATACATAACACATTTCAAACAACTACTAAAACAACACCACAAGCACAAACCTTTAAGTAGTGGTCACACAAAGTACACAAAGTTACACAAAGTAGTGGTTACACCTGTCAGAGACTTCTTTTTGTGTGTGTGTGTATGTAAATTCAATGTAGTCTTCAAATAGTTCATATGTTAGTTTGAGATGGTATGATGTAGATTGAAGCTCATCAGGCATTTCACAGTTCTGAAGAGGACTGCTGAGGTATTCTTTCTTATGCGAGGTCTCTGAAGGACTGTGCAGAACACTTATGGGGCTCAATCGTTTTGACAAACTGACTGTCCATCATCAGAAGTGAAGAATACCAACAGCTCTTTTCTGAGCTACCACATATGATGCAATGCAAGCTATCTACATGCACATCATACTTGAAATCTGTTGTTTGAAGTCTGCATTGGTCTGGAGCAGCTGGGTCAGTTCTAGAAATTTCCTGTACAGAGACAATTATCTGAATGTTTGCAATGCTGCAGAAAACTGTTCCACTGAGCTGCAGTGTTCAGCTAGTGTGGAACATGAAATAACATGGTCTACAGTATAATTATCAAAACCTTTTTATGTCAACAGCTTTTCACTTCAAATATATAAATCATTTGGCTGTTTACTTCTCCTACCCACAACATTATCTTTGTGGCAATTGCCTTTTTTTTTTTATCCAACAATTTGAATGAATGACCACAAATAAAATTTTAATCAATGAGTGAACACTGTCAATGTATGAGTATAACACAGGATAGACTACCTGGCTCATTTCCTTACCACATGTCGATGGCTGTTGTTTGTTCTGGTGAACCAAGCAAGAGCTCTGGTGCCCTGTACCATAAGGTCACCACCTTTGGGGTCATAGGTCGCACTGGGAGACCATACTTTCGTGCAAGACCAAAATCCGCTATATGAGAAAAATTACAGACAAAAGTATGATATACAGTTGGAAAGTATGCCAATATAACAAGTAGGAATGAATAAATAAACAATAATAGCAAAATGCATAATGGTGTTATTTCTATTGCATGATTTCTTTCAATGTTTTCCTTTTTTATTTAATAAATTTAGGTGAAGTGATGATACACATACTTCATCACATCCTCTCTGTGCCATAGAAAAGGGAATATAACCAAGGAAACAATGTCAGACAAAACACACATAAAATCACATCTTTTCTGATAACTATTTCCTAGTGAAATGAGCTGGGTGTTTCATCAATTTAGTCAGCGCTGACAAGTTGTGAGTCTCTGACAATTTCAGCAAAATCTGTGGATTTGATTGGCTGAGAAGCTCTGGTCACTGACAGTTACCATGGTGATTGTCAGAGACTGACAACTTGTCGGGGCTGACAACTTTCATGAAACGGTCCCCTGTACTAGACATCAGAGACATGATAATGAACTCACAAATAAACAAGATTATCACAAGTCAGCCATGTTTGAGTGAAGTTACTCAATGCATTATGTAATGTTTCTTTTTAATTTTGGATCACAGACAAAATACAATAAAATACTAAAAAATGGTAAGAATCCACTCAATCTGTCGACCTGACCACAACCCATTTCATTTGTCATTCTTCACTATAAGGTGACAAAGCCTCCTGTATCTCAACATTATAATATTCCTCCCTGACATGGGCATAAAAATATATAATATAGACATCTAACTGCAACATAAAGTAAATGTCAATACTGAGGTAAAACACACCATATTGCTGTGCAGACAAAAATCAGTCTACAGTACTCAATCAAACCAACTACTATTTGATGAAGTGTTTTATCAGATTTTTTTTTTTTCTGACAAACTATGAAAAGCTACTGAAATCCTTGCTTCTGATTAGCTGAAAGCAAATTTGTCAATAAAAATATCTAACAAAAATCCTTCATGAAATCTCTCTCGATATCTGTTGCATCCCATCAAACCCCACTTAGACTCACCAATCTTCATGCACCCCTTATCCGTGAGGAGGAGGTTGGAGACCTTGAGATCACGGTGGATGATGAAGTTGTCATGGAGATAGCGCAGTCCTCGCAGCATCTGGAGGGTGAGACACTTGACCTGAGCCTCGGTGAAAGGTGAAGGCATATTGTCTAGGAGACTGGCCAGGTCCTGCTCACAGTACTGCATCACCAGGAAGATGCTACATTATTTTTTGGGGAAAGAAATGAAATCACTGTGAATTTCAGCTATTTTGATGCAGAAAACACATCAAAACATTGTCTACTGAGAATCAGAAGGGTACTGTCTGAAAAGGTTTGAAGAGTTACACCTCAGGACACTTAAAAAAAAAAAACCCTCACTTGCCTAAATGGGTTATTGGACAAGTGTCCTATACATTTCATGGGGAGTAGCCCATCTATTTTACTTGCAAAGAATTTCAGTTGCCCCAGGCAAACAAGCACATGGGTCTTTAGCATCTTGCACCCATCTAGCTTTTAGCTGATGATCTTGCTTTCCACAATTTATTGCTTCATTCTATTTTCTTTTTTCCTTTGAGATAATTCTACAGGAACTCTTATAATTATATAAGCTGGCATTTTTTTTAATGCGTTATTCTATGTGATATTTTGTGCGCTATTTTTGGCATTTGTCTGAGCAAGGACAACGCTGCACCTATATTTAAACTTGTTTGAGATAAATAATATCCTAGATGAATGGGAAGAGGAGATACAAGGTAGAAAGGACCAAAAAAAACAAACAAAACAATGAAGTTGAGGAGAAAAAATCCCAAATATGATTCACTGAAAACTCTGGTCTCAAATGCCACTTCAATTTTTCACATGAGGTCACTGACCTGTCTAGATGTTGTCCCACTACCACTTCCCTCAGCTCCACAACGTTCTCGTGTCGCACGTTGATGAGAAGATGAATCTCCCTCAAACTGCTTATGGGCAGACCTGCACGCAATGAGGGTCAAAGGTTAAACATGTGTGTCATCAGCAGTATGACTCTAACCTGCCACATTAGGCGTTTTCACATCAGCCCGATGTTTCGAAATAGCGCACTATTTTCTGACTTGGGAAATTAACCCGATCACGAAATAGCGCGCTATTTGATAATGTGAATACAAATCAGCGCGCTTTTTGATCGAGAAAATTTCTCGAGTCCAACTCGGGAAATTTCCGAAATAGCAGGATAATTAATGCGAACTAGCGCACTACTTGATAATGTTCGGGCTGATGTGAATAGGAAAAGAAATAGCGCTCTAATTTGCGACCGCAAAAAATATCTCGAGCTTGGATTTTTATCGGGCTGATGTGAAAACGCCTAATGATTATATGCAATTTATGTCAGATATCTTCTGTCTTACTGTTTGCGTATTCAATACTACCTCAGGAATGAGATTGCTAGAGCAGATAAATCCTCATGTTAAATAAAAGACCACATATCTTTTGTACATATCAATTCTTCTTTTAAAAACAGATAGCACAGTCACTTCTACAGATAATGTCCTTTGATACTAACACTTGCATTTGATTCAAAAACACACCATATTTTCTTTCTAGGATAAGAGTTACAATGTTTATCAATTATTTCAACAAATTCTACCATTTTTAATAAACTCATTAATGACAAAAATTAGATTCTATTCAGTTTGAATAAGTATGAAGTGGATAATAACAGCCTGAAAGACACATGATAATGCATGCCAACTTTCTCATTAAGAAATGTCTTACCATCCTTTTCTTTTTCCATCCTCACTTTTTTGAGGGCAACAATCTCCTTGCTCTTCATGTCACGAGCACGATCTGCAAAGAGAAACATTGCAAAGTTTGTAACTCACAGCAAACAACTGGCACGTCTTTCGCACATGAGTGACAGGCACATCGTCGCTGGGGTGACAAGACGTTGTATCTCAAATTTTGGTGAAAATGACTTTTTTGCATTAGTGGTCAAATAATCGGTTAAGTGATGTCCTGTCCAAATCCCAGCTGTCTTACCCCAAAAATGAAGCCACCACGGCATGTCAAAGGAACGGCTATCCCATTCAGTATAGTGCTTTGGCCGCCATGTTTTTTGGCTCTCCTGAACATTTGACATTTTTGAGATACGAGGTCTTGTCGCCCCAGCGACGACATATTTCTTACTGTAGACATGTATTCACTAGGACATGACAAACAGTTTGACTGACATTTATATGGCAACCTCATGTACAACCTGTATGTCATGTTTGCATGTACAGTTGTACACTGGTTCAAGAACAAAACAGCATCACACAAGTAGAACTAGGCAAATTTAAGGTCCAGTATTTTCCATTTATGAACCTCACAATATACTTTTTTTATTTTTTGCTACTTGCTTAAAATGAATCTGGAGTAATATTCACATCATGGAATATGTGATGAATGTATAGTACTCACACACAATGCCATAGGTCCCTTCACCAACTCTGTTGAGCTTTTCAAACTCAGAGACACTTCTGCAGAGTCCAAGCTGGAGAAGAAATAAAAAATTAACATTTTATAACTTATCAACTTGCTCCCACTTCCAAAGATCATTCTTGTACCTCAAGAAAGGAAGCCTCACAAATATATCATCCTAACTTCAAATCTTTCCATTATCTTTGAATGTATACTAAACTGTACATCTGATCTGCAAGTAGCTTGAGAGATCCAGAACACAGGTTGTTATACAGTTTACATGGCACTTTCTAAACAATGTAGGTGATTAATTATGACAAAGCTCACACCTGCCCGAATATACTCAGGACTCTTCCTCAACGGGTTAAACAACTAAGTTTAAGTATACTGTACGTCAATCAAACTACAGGTTTCAATGAGGCAAGTCATGAAATATCCAGTAAAATGTAGAAGTGTATAAGAGGTAAATCAATGATCTACAGCCTCAATACCTTCCAAGTCTGAACTGAAGACTTATCTTTTCCAGCAACTTTGTGGATGATGTGTGACACTTTGTGGGAGGTGAGCGCCTTTGAATGTTTCTACAGATAAACGGCGCTATATAAATGCTGTTTCATCATCAACATCATCATCATTATCTACACTGTTCTACTCTGTACAAATTACCTACATAGGCCCTGTAAATTTTCCCTTACTCTGTCTTCCTCAGGAATCTTCATCTGCTGACCGGTTGCTATGGAGGTCAGGTGTGTCACCTTTTCCGACAGGTTTGTTGGAGACATGCTGTTCTCCGAGGACTGCCGCCTTAGATTGCTGGATGATTGGTTGTCGTGGCTAGTCATCTTGCAGTGTGCAGTGTTTCAGCTGATCATCCAATGATAGTAGATGACCGCTTCAGTTGATGGAAACCAAGCAGTTATTGGTCATACTAATGCTATGGTACTATTGCACTGGGCAAAAGAGTACATGCAATAAATATCAAACAGTTCATATTATAATAGTGATCTGGTTGGCATGGTTGCAATATTTGTGTTTGCTACACAACATTTTGTAACAACATCTTGTCGTTTTGACCAAAAGATTGGTCTGTATCTTGTTGTTAGTGATACTGTCACTGATATGTTCCGTGGAGACTGCGCCTGGCTCCATAGAATCCCATAAAGCTGTAACCGTTAGGTGGTTTCTATCATGATTTCCCCCCTCTTCTCCCCCCCCCCCCAAAAAAAATATTAAATTTAGTGTACCGTATGTGACACTATTAACAAACACAGAAGGTCCGAAGATGTGCCTCTACGGCCTACAGTGTAGACCATGTCTACCAGGTAGAATCCATCTAGAACTTTACAACACTACACCATTACGGTGGAGGGTTCTAATACTATAGTCCACATTAATGAGAGAGCTCGATAGCTCGAGCACAGTATCTCGCGATCACCTCGCCGGGCTTTATACACGAGAGTAACCGCACCAGCGACCCCAACACGAGTGACGTAACGTGTTACTAATTACAGCGCCCCGCGCCGGGGTTAACTAGCCTTTTATTGGCAAGGCCTCGTGACTGTGAAAGAGACTAACTGGGAGAGAACGGGTGAACGCGAAACCGAGCGGCGCAGCCACGAGGCCTTTTGAAACCCGACATGAATTTCTTATCTTGAGCCTTGTTTCTCGCGGATTCTGCTACCCTATATAGGGTAGCGGCCAATCAGCGACCGCATTGCTCACCACGCCGTCGCATCTAATGAATACGCATAGGGCCCAAGTATGCATGTCGGCGGCTCGCTCATCCGTAGCTGCCTGCATTGCCAGCACAGCGTTGACACGGCCTCATAACATTAGCATACCAACGGTGCTCTGACTCGTCTATCATCAGTGATCATGTCCATGAATATATGAATGATTCATATTCGCCTTCGTCGGGAGGCGGTAGGGAAAAAAACCCAGGTTTCAAAAGGCCTTGTGGCTGCGCCACTCGGTCTCGCATTCACTCGTTTCTCGCAGTTCTCGGTGTGGCGAGTTAGAACACACCTAGTCTCAATCTTCAGCCACAAGGCCTTGTCAAATTTCTAATCCATTGACTGGATAAGATGTCTGTGTGCGCATGCGCTGGCCGTCAATTCAGTGTAACGTTAGCTCTCCCAGGTTTCTCTCGACCGAGTCACATTAAAACTTAAGTCATCAATTCGAACAGAGAAGGGACTATTGACAGAACCAAACGTTGCACGAACCCTGTTTTCAATACTTAACTTCACTGGCAAGTCTTCAAATTGAAGAAATTTTTCGATTCTAAGCTGATATTTGTCCGCGATACTACCCAGTCATGATCCTGAATGCTACAGTCCGCAGCCCCATTACCAGGTCGCAGTAAAAAGGTTAACGAGAGCACTAACTATACACAGCCCTGTCGCTGTACACAAGTGTAAGTCGCGACAGCACAAGCCAAGCACTGCACTAATTCACGTTAGTCGTTAGCCTACCTAGCTAACACCTGCTAAGCATTGCTAAGTGTATTTCCTAAATAGACCTAACCAACAGAAGAACAAAATAAAATTCGTAGTTTATTCTACCTGAGCGTTAGTGTTCGTGATACATATGTATTAGTACTTACACGGTGGGTCACATGGGATATCTAGGCGGATTGGTTGCAGATATAGTGGCAACTGAATAACAGTCCAGCTCGTAGCAGAACTAACACAATTCTACATGAAGGCTGCCATCTTGCATTTACGGTGGATCGCGGCAAGCGTACGTAGAGGGCGGGCTTCAATTGCTGACTACTCGTACACGATCTCGACGGTCACCGGCGGAGCACTGAGGTCTCCACAGACCTCTTACAGCTAGCTAACACTCTTGTCACATCACAGGGGTGGATCCAAGAATTTTGAAAAAGGGGGGGGGGGGGAGCGCAACTAAAAATTCAGGTGGCACTTCCGACACTCTTGTTACACCACAACCCCCTGGGTCTGAAACACTCTTGTCACACCACAGGGGCGGATCAAGAAATTCTCTACCGGGGGGGGGGGGGGGGGGGGGGAAGGGACGCAAAAAATATTTCTGGTGCCATTTCCGGGTTTCATTTCATTTATTGTTGTCACACCGCACCACCTGGGTCTGACACACCCTTGTCACACCGCACCCCCTGGGTCTGACACACCCTTGTCACGTATTATAATAATCAAAACCCATCTTTACAACTATATTATAAATCATTTTCAACATAAAATCAAAAGTTATAAACAAAAATTTCTGCATTTTTTCCATATTCTATAATATTCCTCTTTTTTTTCAGACCTGCATTGGGGTATATTCATGAGAAGAAAACTTGACGAAGCAAATTAAAGGATTTGTTCCGCACCAGACCATCAAGTTCTATACAGAATTTCAACATTATGTTTCCTCTGAAATACAGCTTAAACTTGTTAAAATCAAGAACCTCTTCTTTGGTCTCCAACCCTATGGAAGAGCGGCTTGAAGCGTGGAGCATCGAAGCCAGTGCGTGAAATGCTAAGCATTCATTTTTTATGCTGTAAAACCTAGATATTTTTGCACAAATTGCTAAGAGACTCCACTCCTTTTCTAACACCTCCCTGGTCAGACGTAATATGCATATTTACGATTACTAAAGCGATTTGCATTTCTCATCAATTGAATCCTTCCAATCGCCGAAGTTTATGGAAATGCAGTTTATCGTCTCGGCGCTTGTTGCTACATGTTGCAGGGAAAAAGAAGCACGCACACAATAATGTGGACAAAATGCACTCGAAGGCGTCGGCTTCCTGGAGTACATTCGTTTGCTCAGTATTAATTCTCCCTTCGGAAAATTCTACGAGGTGTTCTGATTGTTAACAATAAAGAGAAAAGAAAAGTCGTACAATCAGAGATAAAAATCAGACATGATGAGAAGCTATGCCTACTCCAGCATATATGTATCCACATTGTGTGCTCCTTTTTCCGTGTTCGTTATACAACCCACCGTATCGCATATAGCAACAATAAGCGTCGAGACAGTTTCTGCAATATATTCAAATTCTATATGAATGCTTTGTTCACAAAAGATCGCCTTGACAACCGCAAAGCTTTCTGGAGGGAAAAAAAAACACCAATTACCTTAACTACAGGGAGTGATGGGGGAATAAAAATCAATGTTTCGTAACTATAGGCTGTACACGGAAATGAACATCCATGAGTTTGAATGGTATACTACACTGAGAAATTGTCTAGAGTAAGAATTGGGCAGAGTGGGGGCTTGGTCATGGGGTGTGCATGTAGAGTTTAGTACGGGGTGTGTGTGAATATAGACAGGAAGGAGAAACGGAGAAGGACAAGACTTCTGAAATTAGGTCGAAGTGGGAAAGATAAAAAATATCAGTATAGAGCTATTGACATTATCAATTGAATCCACCTTGTTTTGGGTTTTCAATGGGTAGCAACGGCCTATGATATGTACAACAACAGATTTATAGGCCCCTATAAGAAAGAAAATATCTATTTATGCTTCTTGTTCAATGTGGCTGTCTTTCAAGGCAGGTGGTTAATAGGAATTCCACAGCTTAGGACCTGACAAAGTGGATTGTCGGGTTACTTGAGTTCATACCGTGGCATGTAAAACTAGACATGTTGCTATGGCGACTGGTAGGCCTATGTCTCCGCCATGACGCATGGTTCTCCTGATAGGTTTGTAGTACAATGTCTTCACATTGTGTGATGACAGTTTCACATATAATTGGCAATATATTAAAATCACAGATTTACCACAAATGTGTTGAATGTTCACTTTGCTTGAACTAGGTTTGCTATTGGGGATTTTACATGTATACACTAAGTTTCAAGAAAATACCTTCAGGCATTGCATAGATATGGGGGAAATAGTGCAATTTTGAGCATTTGACCTTGACCTTTGACCTTTGGCCTTGAGCATGGGCACCCAACAGTTGATAGGCACAACTTCGCTCACTCGTACATGTACATGCCAAGTTTCATTAGGATACTTCAAACTTTTTTCTCTTTTTTTTTGTGATGCTGTCCACAAACTTGATTACGGACGGACGGACAACCCGAAAACATAATGCCTCCGGCGACACTTCGTGGCGGAGGCATACAAAAATCATGGTTGGAACCATAACTGGTACCATAACTTATTATGGCGGTAGGTGTTCAGGGTACCGTTTCATGAAAGTTGTCAGCGCTGACAAGTTGTCAGTCTCTGACAATCACCATGGTAACAGTCAGTGACCAGAGCATCTCAGCCAATCAAAACCAAGGATTTTGCTGAAATTGTCAGAGACTGACAACTTGTTAGCGCTGATTAAATCAATGAAACACCCCCAGGTCCCAAATGAAGTGTATTCAATTGTGCAATGGTGAAAGATTTTGGGAATATCTTTCTGTATCAAGATTAACATAAGAGTGCTGTTCGTTATTCCGAAGGTTCGTTAATCCGAAACACACAAATTCCCTATACCTAGAGGTTCGTTAATCCGAAAATGAAAAAGGGTTCGGTAATCCGAACATTCGTGGCGTTATTCCGAAGGTTCGTTATTCCGAACGGTCGTTAATCCGAAAATGAAATAGGGTTCGCTATTCCGAAGGTTCGTTGATCCGAAAATGAAATAGGGTTCGCTATTCCGAAGGTTCGTTGATCCGAAATGAAATAGGGTCCCCAACGAACCTTCGGAATAACGAGCTTTGTTTCATTTTCGGATTAATGAACCTTCGGAATAACGAATCTTCGGAATATCGAACCTTCGGAAAAACGAACCTTCGGACTAAAGAACCTTCGGAATAACGAACCTTCGGAATAACGAACTGTAACTTAACATAATATACAGTTGAATTTTGTATATTGATAGGTCCTAGATATTCAAGAGTTTAAGCGCGGTTCATCCCCATGTTCAAGTGGCCCTACTAACAGCAAAGTATAGAGCTTTTATTGTAACCTGTCCTAGATTAAAAAAAAATTACTAAATTTCCAATATTCAGATGTTTTCGCGAATTAGAGATGTTTTATATAGCAAGCACATTGATGGGACTATAATAAATACAGAGTAAATTAGAAGCGTAACTGTTGATGATAGTACAATGTATCGCATCAGGGGTTTCCCATTAGCACAAATCTTCATCAAATGAACAAACAAAGCATGCATAAGATTTGAATACATTACAGAACCGGTCGAGTTCTCAAAAGTGGGGCCACTGTACTTATGGCATATTGGATAAGACACTTAACTTTCAGTAGGAGGTCCCGAGTTCGATTCCCGTCAAGTGTCTTTGGACAAGATGTTCTAACCGACCATCCCTCTCGACCCATACAGATATATGAATTCGGTGTTCTTAATGGTATATTTCACACATGGACTGGTCGGTTTTATCAAAAATCTTGTCTTTAATGTACGCTCAAGAACCCCGATGATTTGCATTCAATAATCATCCTACTCCTCTCATTCATACATATTCTTGATTTCGATCTAAACATTTCTCTTTTGAGAAACTTTGCATCTCCGTTTACATCACTTCCTGTCTTTACTCTCCACTGAACAATTTGTGCAGAAAGATATATATCAATCACAATGATTGTCGACAGCTCTGAATGATTTTCATTATATATCATTAATGTCGTGACACATTTAGCTGACAAAGAAAGATGCACACAATATTGATTCCAAATAAGAACATGCTATACTTGACTTATCATGAAAGGTTATTCCTTATTCATGGGATTTTCATTACTATACATGTGATAAGCTGGAGATGTCACGCATTTATAGGCTAATTAATTTCGTGGGAACTAAAATAAATGAAATCAGAATGAAAACGATTATAAATCTTCCCTTGTTATTTCAGCAGTCTTAATGATAGAGTGTTCCATTGTTGAGCAGTGATTTATGCATGTTGAGAGCAAACGAGGGCAATTAATCATTTCATGTAAAGCCAAAGTCAAATCATGCCATGCAAGAACGACTGTATTGTTTTGCACACACCACAGCTTTTGTTGTTGTTGTTGTTGTTTTTGTTTGACCCATCGTGCCGGTGAGAATCAGTAATGAGAGCAGTGTAAATAAATGTTACTAATTTGGGATGATTTATAATAATATCAATAAAATATGCTGTCACCGGTGTATGTTATCCTACATCATCATCATCATCATCATCATCATCATCATCATCATCATCATCATCATCATCATCATCATCATCATATCATCTTCATTCCAGGAAATTATTCCCACTGTGTTTATTTCAAAGACATAAATCATATCGTCGAAACATGAAACAATGGCAAAGGGGAGCTATTGTGGCTATGTGGATAGAGGACCATAGGCTCTCAATCTGACGGACACGGGTTCGAGCAGCACTTGGAATGGCAGTACCCTTTGGCGAGGCATTTCACTCTCATTGCCCCCACCTCCCCCCCCCCCCCCCCCCCAAAAAAAAAAAAAAATAAATAAAGTTTGGGGAGTTTGAATACTCCATTGAACTCTAACCTAAGATTATTTGATTCACGAAACAAAGTCTGTTATGATTATGCTTAAATGGAAAACAAGACACGGGAACTTCAGACCAAGGAGGTTCGAGAAAAGGGGTTCTGGAGAGCTCGTTAATATTATATAATGATTCAAACAGCTTGCACTTTTCTAGGGATGCAAAAAAAAAGAGAGAAGAATTCAACAGGTGCATTAGTTTTGCGCCTTTGATCTCGATGTTTGATGCCGCCATCCTTCTGAGCAGTCTGAAAATTCATTGTGATTTTGTTTGTTTATTCCTTAAGTGAAATGAAAATTCCTTGAATAATAAAACGTATATAAAACAAAAGTCAATCCCGTCAATATAAAGTGTAAACTAGAGATGCGCGTTGTGAAAGTGTTTCAGAGACTGTATAGGGCCTATAGCCCTGTTTCTTGAAAGCCGATTATCACTTTTCCGCTTAATTCCGACGAATAAAACTGACAAGGATCTTCAAAACACTGCAGCTCTTTACAAATTACTCTGTCAGATCAGTAGCCGGGCGCTCCCAGTTGAGTAATTCTTATCTTTATTGTACCAAATCTTCGAACAATTTATATTCGCGCATATCCGTTTCATTAACACTACATACAGGGGCGGATCCAGGAATTCTGTAAAGGGGGGTAACTAATATTTCTGGTGCCACTTCCGGGTTTCATTTCATTTTTTCTTTTTATTTCTTTTGTTTTTAACGATAAATAAAGGGGGGGGGGGGGGCGTGCGCCTCCTGCGCCCCCCTCTGGATCCGCCACTGCAAGCAGGTATATGGCGAAAATTAATTGCCGTCATGAAGACAGTCATAATCTTCTTTACAGAGGGCTGGCCATCATGTAATGAGACAGAAATAAACTCTGAGTCTTCTAATCTGTCAGATAGATCCAGTTTGGCACATCCGCCGTCAAAGTTAGATAGGAATAAAGACCGTTGTGACTCCATCTCTTCAACTCCTTGTTCATATACCATGCAGCGAAAATGATACTAGTAGCTGTATTGATGCACTATTATATTTTTATCGCACGTAATTTTTCAGATGATCATCTGAAAAGAATAATGTAAGTAAAGCTGTGATTAGTAAATTCCTGGTGCATGTATAAAGGTCAGAATGAGACATGGACAACAGTTCAGGTGTAGAATGCATGCATGGGCGTCACCAGGGGGGGGGGGGTGCGTTGGGTGCGAACGCACCCCCCTTCGACCCTTAAAAAAAAAGAAAAAAAAAAAGAAAAAAAAACTTCTGGCAAGAAAATTCATGGGAAAAAACAAAATCGCACCCCGGGCTCTGGCAGCACTGATTTTATACATACACTGTATCTATTTTACAGTGTTTACTATTTATCGACCGTGCAGTACATATCGAAGTACGAAGCACGTACACGTTTGCATGTACGTGGAAGTGTGCATCCGGGGGCAAAACGAGTTTTTATTCCCCCCCCCCCCCACCCCAGGTGCTCCGTGTAACAAATAATTGATCAACTATTGAAAGACCAAAAATGAACAATAAAAGCAATTTTTCTCGTCTAAAGTTGTCAATTTCATAATTGAAAATGCGGAATTTTTCGGCCCATAACGGGGCGAATAATACACTAACAATTTACAATATTATATCTATACACTAATATTTACTTATGAGTAAATTAAGTTATAGATGGTAGCCTTTCGTCCTCGAGTGTGCCCCCTGAAACATACATTTCAGTGTAGTGAACCTTACATTTTTTTCTTTTCTTCTATGCTTCTGTGCTAATATAAAAACAAATTGTAGTGCTCGAACAATGCGGGCACTTTGAAGCTTTTAATGGATACATTTCAGACAAAATAATGGTAAAGTGAAAGTGCTCGCTTCCTCGACTGCCCGTACTTAGTTTTCATAATTTATGATCACAGTCCTTCGCAGTGTTTTTTTTTTGTACTATGTTTAATTCCCTAGAAATTTGCTTTTAAAATGCTCTATAACGCGACTTTTATACTCTGTTTTACAAAAAGTCCCTACCGTCGGAGGGGTATTCCCCTCCCACACCCTCCCCCGCTCGGTCGCTTCGCTCCCTCGCCGAGGATCTCAAACCGTCACATGTACCCCCTTATGTTATGATGATAGTCCTTACAATGAAATTTTCACTGTGTTTAATTTACAGAAATTTGTTTTTGGATGCTCTACAAACGTGACTTCTATACTCTGCTTTTACAATAAGTCCCTACTGTGGGAGGAGGTATCCTCCTCCCATTCCCCGCTCGGTCGCTTCGCGCTCCCTCGCCAATTAGGATCTCACACCGTCACTGTACCCCCGTATGTTATAATCATAGTCCTTCACGGTGATTTTTTAATGATGTTTAATTCCCTAGAAATTTGATTTAAAATGCTCTATAAACGCGACTTTTGTACTCTGTTTTTGCAGAAAGTCCCTACCATGGGAGGGGGTATCCCCTCGCACACCCTCCCCCGCTCGGTCGCTTCACTCCCTCGTCGAGGATTTTACATGCACCGTCACATAATGCACCCCGTCTGTTATGATTATAGTCCTTTACAGTGAATTTTCCACTGTGGTTTAATTCACAGAAATTTGCTTTTAGATGCTCTAGGGTATCCCCCTCCCATCCCCCTCCCACGGTAGGGACATTTTTGTAAAAGCAGAGTACAAAAGTCGCGTTTATAGAGCATCTAAAAGCAAATTTCTGTGAACTAAACCACAGTGGAAAATTCACTGTAAAGCGACTGTAAAGCGACCGAGCGGGGGAGGGTGTGGGAGGGGGATACCCCCTTCCACGGTAGGGACATTTTTGTAAAAGCAGAGTACAAAAGTCGCTTTTAACCTCCCATAACGGCATAAAACCTCCCACACCCTCCCCCGCTCGGTCGCTTTACAGTCGCTTTACAGTGAATTTTCCACTGTGGTTTAGTTCACAGAAATTTGCTTTTAGATGCTCTATAAACGCGACTTTTGTACTCTGTTTTGCAAAAAAGTCCCTACCGTGGGAGGGGGTATCCCCCTCCCATCCCCCTCCCACACTCTCCCCCGCTCGGTCGCTTCGCTCCCCCGCCAAGGATCTCACACCGTCGGATATTGTAGCCTCCGTATGTTATAATCATAGTCCTTCACAGTGAATTTTTTACAATGTATAATTCCTATATAATGCTCTATAAACGCGACTTTTATACTCTGTTTTTACAAAAAGTCCCTACCGTGGGAGGGGGTATCCCCCTCCCACACCCTCCCCCGCTCGCTCGCTTCGCTCCGTCGCTGAGGATCTTACACCGTCACATAATGGACCCCGTCTGTTATGATCATAGTCCTTTACAGTGAATTTTCCACTGCGTGTAATTCACATAAATTTGCTTTTAGATGCTTTACAAACGCGACTTTTGTTCTCTGCTTTTACAAAAAGTCCCTACCGTGTGAGGGGGTATCCCCCTCCCACACCCTCCCCCGCTCGGTCGCTTCGCTCCCCGCCAAGGATCTCACACCGTCACATAATGTAGCCTCCGTATGTTGTAATCATAGTCCTTCACAGTGAATTTTTTACAATGTTTAATTCCCTAGAAATTTGATTTAGAATGCTCTATAAACGCGACTTTTATGCTCTGTTTTTACAAAAAGTCCCTACCGTGGGAGGGGGTATCCCCCTCCCACACCCTCCCCCGCTCGCTCGCTTCGCTCCCTCGCTGAGGATCTTACACCGTCACATAATGGACCCCGTCTGTTATGATCATAGTCCTTTACAGTGAATTTTCCACTGCGTGTTGCATAAATTTGCTTTTAGATACTTTATAAACGCGACTTTTGTACTCTGCCTTTACAAAAAGTCCCTACCGTGGGAGGGGGTATCCCCCTCTCACACCCTCCCCCACTCGGTCGCTTCGCTCCCCCGCCAAGGATCTCACACCGTCACATAATGTAGCCTCCGTATGTTGTAATCATAGTCCTTCACAGTGAATTTTTACAATGTTCCCCCTACCGTGGGAGGGGGTATCCACCTCCAACACCCTCCCCTGCTCGCTCGCTTCGCTCCCTCTCTGAGGATCTTACACCGTCACATAAAATGTGCCCCCCCCCCGTCGAGATTTACCCCCCCCCCCAAAAAAAAAAGAAACAAAGAAAGAAACAAAAAGCAAAACACAGGAGTGTTCCGGTGCTTTTTTGGGTGGGTGTGTTGAATTAAACCACGGCTAAAATTTCAATTCCATACGTATAATAGTACATGTTGATTGTAAACTTTTCGTGACAAGTCGTATCCAATACTGAACACAAAAATAATGTCTTTTAATGTTTAAAATGATACTATATAATATCAAGTGTGCACCAGATCGCACAATTTCCCACTCTGAAATATGTTTCCTTTTTAAAGGTAATGTAGACAAATACTTTGAAAACAAAATATTGTGCTTATGAATACGTGCCACTAACAATGTATCACATGTATAATAATAATGCATGCTGTGTATAATGTAGATGTACATGATGATACAGAAATCATTATATAAATTAAAAAAAAAAAACAAATCTCGCAGGTTACATTTAGTGTCAAAACGCACCCCCCTTGAAAAAAAGCTGGTGACGCCCCTGTGCATGTGATACCTGCGTAAGTTCCCCCTCCCCCCCCCCCCAAACCCTTAAAAAGGGGATTACCCCCTCTCACGTTGTTGTTGTTGTTGTGGGACAGGCTTGGACAGTCCCTTGCTTGGGCAATACAGTATGTACCCATAAATAACGGTACACAAACAGTTCAAAGTTTGCATGAGTACGTGTGAGCCGCTCCGCCGAGTACACCCCATCACGTGTCCGGACAGTTCTGTGCATCCGAATCTCATCCAGCCCCTAGTCCATCGAGTAGAATGACTCCCCAGTAACGTCAGGCGTAAAATTAGACAACCAAGCTGAAAAGGTGAGTTTTAGAATGATGTTTTGGTCGTCTGTAGTGTCAGTCACAGTTCAGTGTTCACTGGTTGATTATTCAGTGGCAGCAGACACGGTAAGTGCACAGTGATTGATAAGTTTTAACTGTTCATACACTTTGCTGACCTGCTGAGAATACACCAGTCCGTGGTGTGTGAATGGAGCTAGCCACCGGCAAGCCGGATGATTGTAGGGGTATAAGCTTGCCTGCCGATGGTGGTCGAGGGAGCTCGAACGGGATGCGGCAAGTTCGAACAGTGCCGCAAAAAAGAAGAAGAAGAAAAAAAAAAAAGAAGACAATCTTCTATTATTGACTTTGGCATCAATGTGATGTTTTGGTCCGTTGAGCAGTTGAGAGGGCTTGATTTTGCTATAACAACACGCATTTCCTATAGACACCTGACCGAGTATGCTTGGGAATAATAAGGGAATTTTTCTTTTTGTGTGTTTGTATTCACAGCTGATAAGTTATTTGTTGTCATTCATGTATCAGTTGAACATTGTGGTGAGCTCAGAAAAGATAGGATATTTGCTATCTTGTTTTAGTAGGGCCTAAAATGAAAAGTAGGGAGCCTACCATTTTTAAAAGACTTTATATAGTGACTGAAATAAAGTTTCATGTTGAATTCCATGTCCATGACTTGAGGTCTTGAGTGATCTGCAAGCTGCCAAAGGGTCACATAGGTGTAGTGATTAAATGCAGATTTATTTCAAGAGAAAGGTAGCTAATTTTTGTGTCTGACTGAAATTTTATTGCTAAACTATTTATAAGTATTGCATGCTAAGATATAGATGCATTCATTGGCTCAGTGTCTGCTGGTGTTTCATTGATTTAACAGTTCATCAGAAAAAGTGCATTACTAGTATGTGAGAAGTGGAAGACAGGCTGACAGTTTTCATAGGACATATATCTAAATGATATCACGAAACTCATGGGGGGGGGGGTGTTTCATGAGGAAATTAAGTTGAACTTAAAATTTCTTCAATGTCATTCAACTTTCTAATGAAAATGAAGATTTTGGAGACTTTTTTTTTCATGTAGCCATTGATAATAGAAGATAAAATGAATAACAATGTAATTATTTTGTGAACATTGATGATAACTGAAGTGGGTGGTAATTATGCTAATGAAATTGAACAGGAAAACCAATGGCATTAGTAAATTCATTTTTTTTCCTTTTAACTTCTTGATGTACAGTAAATTACAGCATTTGGAATGGCAATCACTATGGAGTTGAGCCTCTTTAATTCTTGTAATTTTTTAAAATAACAAACATCCAAAATAACAGTGAATTGAAGGCTACAATTGTCAAAGTGTTAAATTTTCCTTAATTTTGGAACTTTTTTATGTACTGCATTGACCCAACTGATGACTGATTTCCACAAATTCTCTATGTCCTCGCCAGGCTTTTACCCAGGTCTCATCTCCCGCTGATGATACTAGCCCTGTGATTTATTTGGTCTGGTTACACTCGTGCTAGCCAACATCCTGGAATGATCATCGGTGTAGGACTGGTTCTAGACAAGGACCTACTGCAACCTGTACTTTGGACCTGGTTTATATGTTTGTCATCTGGACCTGGTTTATGTTTGTCATCTGGACCTCATCCCTTCATCTCATTGCAGCTTCCTGAATCCAGTCCATATCATTCCATGTTTCTTGAGGGTTAGTTTAGGACTTGCAGCAGCTTGAACTCTGGACTTAGTTTGTCTGCTAGTGAGCCATATACTTCTCACCCAGTAGATTACGCTTTCTGGTCCATTGCTTGGATCACCATTTAAAGATTTGGAGCAACTTTGCAGAAGACCATCAGAGATGAGCTATAAGGTGTCGGTAAGTCTTCCCAATGAGAACGGATTGAACATAGAGCAACCAAAGAAGCATTCAGTTAAAGGAGCACTTTAATATTATTGTTCTCATTTCAATCTTGAAGCAGTCTTTAGAATTTTGTCCTTAAAGAAAGAAAGAAAAATTTTTCAGCCTTAGGACGAGTTTCTAAAGACTGTTTATGCAAATACTACCAATACAGAATCATTCATAGTGATCACAGTATTTTTATTGTTGTGATTTTAAGTGTATCTTCATAATTTATATATTGTTATGATTATTATCATTATCATTTTTTTATGCTAAATCATCATTATTGATGCTGCTATAATGCAGTCACCAGAATGATGGATATTAAGATTATAGGTTTTATATTATGTTATTTGTGTGATCGTGATTATTCCTTTCATCAAATTTTAGCAAAAAGACAATGGACAAGAGAAAGTGGATAAGAAAAATTCATTGGAAATCTCTACAAATCAAACAAACCAATACACAAAGGTACAGTGGCAACTGAGAGCCTTCTGATAAAGAAACTAAACTCTTTTCCATTGAGCTCACCTGTTAGCTAGTTGTAGTTCAGAAGATGCATCATGTTTGGTTGCCATAGCAATTAAGTCCATGAAACATGATAGCCTTATCCAAGTTGTGGGCCTCAACAGGAGAAACTTATGACACTTGTTTGTCTTATACCACAGAGTTACATGGCACTGAGCAATAAAGATGGCAAATGGTGGTGGTGGGGGGGGGGGGGGGGGAGGATTTGAGTCAGGGGTGAAGGAGAGAGAAAAAGAGGAGAAATTTAACTAGCAGAGATGAGAGAGGAGGAGATAGGTGGGGTCAAGATACTGGTTCTTGTTTGAGAGGAAAATATTGTCTATCGATGTTTAGCTTGATTTTTTTTTTTTTTTTGCGACTATGTGTGATATATGTGTTGTGTCATAGTTATGAATGCAAAGATAGGTGTGAAAATCCTGCATATTTGAGAATTATAAATATGATGCATATTGCACGTTGCTTATGAAAAACTGACAAAGCTGATAATGAATTATGTGGAAAAGTTTTGTGCTTTGTGATAATTAAATGATGAAGTAACCTAGCTCAAATACATTGATCATATCCCAGTTGATGTGAATTTGTGTGAAAGTTATTTGACTGTTGAAATATTGTTATTTTTAGTGTTTAGTTTTGTACTTTCAGAACATACTTGTCTTTAGAGGACAACCAGATTAAACCAAACAAAGTCTATCAACAGCACATAGGATGTATTTAGCACCATGCTACAAATGTAGTAGGCGAATGATAAAACTCACCCTATTAGATACTAAGGAGAATCTATGTGCTGTGTAATAGACTAGCTGTTAGGCTACTTTTTGTAATTGAGGCAATCACTGAATCATATACACCAAGTTAGTACACCTGTCAATGGTTGAATAACAGCCATTTAATCAAAGTCTGAGTAAGCCTGTCTAATGCTACCAGTTGGAGTGGTGATGAAAGGCAAAGTTCATTAAACTTATTAAGGCAGTAGCCCTTTGACTTCGAAACTTTTTATGCAGGGTCTAGAAAGAAAGGAAAGCAGTTTTTACTCACCATTCTTTGATATAAACCTCAGATGTTCACTATAAAACATGTGTGACAATGACATTAAGTTTGTCAGTTTATGGGAATATTGGTACATTTCCTTTAAGTAAGTGTGGATTCTTTACATTCCTAAAACTTACTAATATCAGGCCCTATTGGAGATGATTCTTCTAAAAGGTCATTCTACTTTATCTCCTTCTAGTGTGTCATTTCCCCAGTGCATTGCGATATTAATTGCAAATCACTAATTATCCGCTAATATTTGGACATGAATCCAAGATTTTGCAATTCACTGTGCTCCTGTAGCCTTTCTGCCTTTGTGGAATAGATTTGGACCCCTTTTAATTTATAACAAGGTAGTTAGAAAATGTATTGAGTCTAATGTGAGGTTTATATAATGATGATAATAATAATCACCAATGCTTAAATGGTGTATAATACATGTCATGGTATCAGTATGTTTTGGATAAGGATTATACAAAAATTTTGGTTTGGCTAACTCTCTCAGTTTTTTGTCCCCGCCGAACGAGTTCGAGCAGGGGACTATGAAACGGGCTCCGTACGTGTGTGTGTCCGTGTGTCCGTCCGTGTGTCCGTCCGTGCGTCCGTGTGTCCGTGCGTCCGTGTGTGATCAAAATGTTCAAAATGCTACTCCTTCGCCATTTCTAACCCGATTTTGATTCTGTTTGCTTTATATGATAGCACTACATAGGAGCTTTGAAACTTCTATACAGAATTTCAGTTGTGACTTTTGACCTTGACCTTTGACCTATATTGTACATTTTGCTTCAAAATGCTACTCCTTCGCCATTTGTAACCCGATTTCGATTCCGTTTGCTTTATATGATGGCACTAGGTGAGGGCTTCAAAACTTCTACACAGAATTTTGACCTTTGACTTCTTTGACCTTTGACCTTGATTTTTGACCTATATTGTACTTTTTTGCTACAAAATGCTACTCCTTCGCCATTTGTAACCCGATTTCAATTCCGTTTGCTTCATGTGATGGCACTAGGTGAGGGCTTCAAAACTTCTACACGGAATTTTGACCTTTGACTTCTTTGACCTTTGACCTTGATTTTTTACCTATATTGTACTTTTTTGCTACCAAATGCTACTCCTTCGCCATTTGTAACCCAATTTCGATTCCGTTTGCTTTAAGTGATGGCACTAGGTGAGGGCTTCAAAACTTCTACACAGAATTTTGACCTTTGACTTCTTTGACCTTTGACCTTGATTTTTGACCTGTATTGTACATTTTGCTACCAAATGCTACTCCTTCGCCATTTCTAACCCGATTTCGATTCCGTTTGCTTTATGTGATGGCACTAGGTGAGGGCTTCAAAACTTCTACACAGAATTTTGACCTTTGACTTCTTTGACCTTTGACCTTGATTTTTTTACCTATATTGTACATTCGCTACAAAATGCTACTCCTTCGTCATTTCTAACCCGATTTCGATTCCGTTTGCTTTATGTGATGGCACTAGGTGAGGGCTTCAAAACTTCTACATAGAATTTTGACCCTTGACTTCTTTCACCTTTGACCTTGATCTTTTTACCTATATTGTACATTTTGCTACTAAGTGCTACTTCCGGCGGGGACATATTTTACGCACCGCGTAATTTCTACTTTTCCTTGTTTAGTATTTGGTTTCGGATTTGATATGTGTGATCATTATTTTACCTAGATGTGAAAGATTTGATATTTTTTGTTGTTGTTATTGTTGGGAAATGTGTTTCATGGTAACTCCATATTTTGAATGATAATCATATGATAATGTGATTTCAGTTAATTTTTTCAGATTTTTGGGCAACTGATTTGAAATTCGGCATATGTGACTGTTATGATATGTGGGTGTGCACAATTCATCATTTGTTCACGTTGAACATTGAGTCGTTGTAATAGTATACAAATTAATTATTAGCTGAGTTTACATTCTCGGTGTTTGATGGGGTATTAATTACATTGAGTGATAGTTTTAGTTTTGATTTGTACACATGCGTTTCATTTTTATTTTTATGCTGACGATAATGATGATTATGCAGGGGTGTATCCAGGATTTTTTCTGGGGGGGTCGTAATCAAAATTTTTGGACCTTTACCTTTGCGAGGGAGCGGAGCGACCGAGCGGAGGGAGGGTGTGGGAGGGGGGTGTCCCCCCTCCCACGGTAGGGAGTTTTTGAATTTTATATCTTAAAATGGGGCCATTTGGTGCATACAAAAGTGACTTTTTCAGCATGGCAGTGCGGCTTAGAAATAAGGTAAATTATGGCATATTAAAACTAAGTTACGAAATTTACGAGGTTTTTGACAATTTGCTGGAACACCACCTGCATGGTCACTTTTTTTTTCCTGTTGTAAGCCTATATAGAGTAAAAAGCCCTCAAAAAACAAAACTGTCTTTTACAAAAAGTGGACCTTTTGAAAATTTTTTGGGGGTCGTACGACCCTCCCGACCCCCCCTTGCATACACCCATGTTATGTTTTAAGAGGTTAGAGGCTTAGGTTTGGGGGTCGGATGGAAATCCAGGAATCTGCTACATTTATGTTGATGTATTTTTTTCAGTTTTTGAAATTAATGTATGAATATATTTATAAATCAAGTCAAGGGTTGGATGATTATATTGGAATTGTATAGTGTTTTTTATGTTTTGAAGTTTAATAAGGATTATGGAGTTAAGGGGTGGGGATCAGGGGTTGAGTGATAATTTTTTAATGATTGTTAAATGTTTCTTAGGGGCAACATGTGTGGGTTCACATGCCTACGGGCAATAGTAAATGTATTTACTTTTGTGTGCCCTGACCCTCATGTAGTTTCCATTCATTTCATTTTCATTTTGTGTAACGTGTACAGTACAGTGTATCCTTTGTGAAGTTCATTCTGGTTTTTGTTTCATGTTTGTGATGTTAATGATATGTATCCTATATTCTTTACCTGGTCGAATAAATAATAATGATAATAATTATGATAATAATAATGTCCTTATTTGCTCAAGAAAAGGAAATACTATGGAATGTTCACAACTGCAATATGATGCCCCATTTTATTTCATTGCTAAACAAATGATCGATACCAGCCAAAATTTGATTATGATACCAGATGACATCTTGTGGAGATTGATACTTCTGCAAAATGTGAAAACAACAGATGGATTTATTTATTTATTTATCCATTGATTTATTTATTTATTCACATTTTTTTTTTTTTTTTTTGGGGGGGGATATGTATTAAAGTAATCATGTGGTTGTCATTGTAGATTGTAATGTAATCCTGCTGACACCTTGGAATAGCTGTCTTTGTCATGTGAGCACATTAGACAATGAGCTGTGTGTCTCATGAAGAATGATCACATTTTAACTCTCTCAGGGCTGTATCCCAAATTGCCATCGAGATTGTACACAAACAGTGCTGATGATCTAACAAATGAGTTAAAGGCACATTCCTCTGTCTGATATTGCACCCCTAATGGGACGCTCTTTTGTGCGTTCCCAGTGAATGTGTCAAGTTACTCTTTCAGTGTAAAGTTTAGGGTGATATAGCAGAATGAATTAAGTCCTGAATCCCATTGTGTTTTTTACAAGAATCTCAGCTGGTATTGTTGAAGCCTTCACCAGTGTTTGATTTAATGCTAGAGTACTTCGACCTTTGAACCAAACTATCAACCGGCTAATGGGGATAGATTTCTCAAAAGTACAATGTTCAATATAAATTTATTGAGATTGTTTACATATGTTCTGATATCAGTAGACAATTTGAAAGACATGTTAGGTTATCAGTATTTTATGGCAATAGGGACACTCCCAAAGTAAAAACACTGAAAAGTAAATGAAACAAGTTGTCTCATGCTGTTGGTATGGTGTAAATGTGAGTAATATGAAGAGACAATGACTCAGTTTTCTGTGCTAGACTGACATATCCATGTGGCAGGTGAGAGACCAGTATATTCCTGTATATCATGAATGATGAGAAGTAAAAGTGCATTACTTTTAGTCCCTCTATTGAGGTTAATGAAAATAAGAGAATGACAAGAGTGTTGATAATTTATAATGCTTTTACGTCTGACAAAAGTGGTCCTAAAATTTTGACAACTGGTAATCATTGACTTCAAAGCTATTGGAGAGTAGGAACTTGTAGAAATTTGAAAAAAACAAACAAACAAACAATCAGTGGAACCAACCATTGCGATCCTAGATCATCTTCTTGGACCCTTCATTGTAGACATAATGTTTAAATCTTACCCTAGTGGACAGTGTGTGTTCTATGTGGGTTAGCCAGGATAATACACACATTTACCCCAAACAGTGAGGATTTTACATGGGTTACCCAGAGATACCCAGACATACACTGGACAGTGTGAGTTCCATGTGGGATACCCAGAGATACCCAGACAACCCTGGACAGTGTGGGTTACCAAGGATAACACAGACATGGCCTGAACAGTGAGAACTTTACATGGGTTACCCAGAGGTACCCAGACATATACTGGACAGTGTGAGTTCCATGTGGGTTACTGCAGAATAACACAGACATGCCGCGAATAGTGAGGATTTTACAACGGTTACCAAGGCAAACCCATCTGTTTGAGGAGCTCACTTTTCCCGCCACAGAAATTGAAGTTAAGAATTATTTTTGGCAGATGATCAACAGAACAAATAAAAGATATGGGTGCAGTCCTTTGGATACTCTCTGTGACAAAACATTGTATCATATCACATAGCTGAAACATTATCATATAAAGCAGCTTTTGAAATAAATACATTGATGTGTCAAACTCAAAGCATGTTGAATCTACTTGTATTCTCTGAAGCTGTTTACAATGCAGAATTGGATGCCCCCCCCCCCGAAAAAAAAAAAAAATCACTGAATTGAGTGAATTGAATGAGCTGAATATCTGAAGGTACTTTTATTTGTTGTGATGCAAAACTTTTTTGATAACTACGCCTCGTAAAGCTCAATTTTGCAAGAAGCTGGAGGGAAAATTTGAAAGCTTGTCCTTGGAGAGGCATTGTGTTTTTGCCGTTTTGAAACTCACATCTCAGTGCACACATTGAAAACTTTGAATAAGTTGGCTTTTTGAGGGGGAATCAAAATGAGCCATCCCCTAGGGGGCTCTTTGGCACTTCTCTATGATCATATTCTACCAGAAGGCTTATTTCATTCTCCTGAAGGTGTTACTCTGTAGCTCTCTGTACAGGAAGCTGTCATACGGGTTGATAAAATGAATGACGAAAATGATTTTCTTCATTGTAGTGACTCATGTGACGAGGATTCTCTAGAAAGCTTGATAGGTATCTGTGAAATTAGTCAGGTAAGTTGGGCATTTTCTCACTCTCTATGCACATTTAGGTAGAGAATTAGAACTGTTGGTATGAAAATTCCACAGATTTTTCTCCTTCCTGTTGCATGATATGAGTAAACAGTGCTATTTCTTTTCTTTCTTTTGGGTTTCATCAGTTTATATGCTTTAATGAATTTTTTTCAGAAAAAAAGTGGTGGTTGAACATGGTAGAACTGGTAAAAGAGTCTGTTGTGGTATTCACTGAATCGAGTCAAATGTTAGTAACTTTAGATAGTTGTTTCTGTCTTTTACCCTATTGTATGAAACAATAATGTGGTCCACCAGAATTCTGTTATTGAATGTGTACAATTAAGCTGTTGTGCAGAATTTCTTTTTTTTTTTTTGTTGCATATCCACTGCATATTTAGAATACTGTGCTGTTCTATAAACAAATAAAATGATTACAAAATCCATTTATTGGCTAACAAGATTGATGTGTGTGACAAGGAGATAAGTTCAATGATCGACATATATCATTGATTTTATCCGGACAGAGTCTTGAATGAATTATATCAATAGGAAGGTTTTGATATCTACTACAGCAATGTTGATAATGATATCAAATATCAGCAATGATCTTCTACAATATCCATCCTGTTGGTTTTTTTTTAATCAGTCTTTCAGAATTATTTTGTTTTTCTGTGGTTGCTTCTTAGTAACATACTTGCAAAGTGAAGCTTCAATATCTTTTGACATGTGACTAGTGTTGTGTGACTTAGTCATGTGACATTGTTTGTGTGGTTAATGAGAAATCACTGGTTTCTTTCCTTTTATCAGGGCAATGACATTCACTGTCAAATGAGACTCTGCAGTGTAAAACATTTGAATGGAATAAGTTAAATGAAGTATTTTTATTTTCAATTCTGTATTTGCTAATTTAGACAGCTATGGCCAGTTAGGATCAGAAATTGTCAAATGTACAGGTATTGCTGGAGTGATAAGAAAGGAGTTGAAAGAAGAACAATGATAGTAATGATTAGTCCCATTGTTACTGCATAGCCTAGATAGTTCTCCAAAATCTGTGTGCAAAAATGTAACTAATTTCACATTCTAACACAAAAGCAAAAATGATGGAAAAAGAAAAAAAGATGATGCCACCCCCTTGTCCCTGTCTCTGCCAATATTATAAAAGTACATTGTGCTCATCATACAAATGTTTGTTTTTGTTTTGGACATGGACTGTCAATTTTGAGTTAGGCAAATCTACACCATGTCGTATCCCCCTTTTTCTTTGTTCATGAAATAAATTGGTGTACTCTAGAAGGGATTATTGTGTGACTAAGGCAGCTGATATTAGCTACCTGTAAGATGGTATGTTCAAGGTGCCACTGATATTCCAATAGCCATAATTTTGTTCTCAATCAATTTACTTCTCATTTTTACTTACACTGTCAGTTATCAGTCACTGCGCTGTCAGTTCGCTCATTGAGACAACACTTTGTTGATGTGATGAATTATCTTTCAGACAATTGTGTTGGTGGTAAATTGATTTGATGACACAGTTTTTACTGCTATTGATTGCTATTATAGCCCTCTTCTAGTAATTACTCCTACCCAGGTGTGTGCTTATTTTTGGTAGATCTATTCTTGATTGATGAGACCTATCTAGACTTTTGAACGCTTAATCTGGAGAACTTTGATCCCATATGTCTGGTGTCGAAAAATTCCACCACCCAGTTCCAATCTTTGAAGATCAAATACCAATCTTTGGCTGACATGGAGGAAGTGCAGCTATGAATTATGAAGAGTAAATATTTGTTCCTCCCGCTGAATGGTATGTTGAATTCCCTGTGTGGGTTTCTCAGACTACTGGTTTGTGTAATTGACATCAAATCTTCGCTTTGCTGCCGTTAGGCAATGCCAGTTGAGATGAATGCATATGTGGTATGATTATTTCATGAATGTGATTTTAATGAGTGTAAACAGTTTCCCTCTCATTGCTCGCGGTTCTGAAACAGTGAATAAATCTTATTCAATAGCTGCTGAGTACAAACATTATATGTTTTCATAGCACAAGCTGTGGTGACTACACACATTGTGATCTCCTCATGCACGTTATGAGCCCTGAATACCAATGGCAATGAAAAATATTGCACAGATATATGGTTATCAACACTTTAGTAAGGTTACAATAATGTAGAGCTGTTACATTTTCTAGCAAACTTGTGATATGTGTTTACTGGTTGATACAAATGAGTATTGATTATCATTGTCATAATATCTGTCAAAAAAAAAATCTCCAGACCAGTTTATAATGATGTAAGTTTTATTTCAGTTTAAGTAGATAATCATGATTTGCCATGCAAGTGGAAAGACAAAATAGAGTCCTAGAGACATGTGTTCAAAAAGATCTGACAGTTGTTGGGATAATAAAAATGAATTGAACCATACTTCTTGGAAGAGGTTCATCTTCATCATTATGAAATCAATACAAATCAATCTGATTGGTAATTTCTGTCAGAAGTATGTTTTCCTAGTTCACGATCTGATGAAGCCTGCAGAATGCAGTAGGTGAAAACTCACAAGGTAATTTTATCAAACTGTGATTGTGAATTAAGAAAATGAGCTTCTCGTACTGAATCATATTGTTTGAACCATTTTGTGTGGCAACAAAACTTACATGAGATAGAGAAAGAAACAGGGTGATAATTAGAACAGATGCATAGGATTATATGAAGACAGAAAGATGGGGGGGGGGGGCGCAGCATCAGAAAGTAAGGTTGTAACTGAGATAGAAATAAAGACAGGTAGACAGGTAAATATGGAAGAAAGGAGATATAGTGGTACAGAGAGACAGAAATACAGATAGAGGAGAGAATACAAGAGAGAGAGGAAAAATAGATTGATAGAGTGAGTCAGGACAGTATTTGTCATAACTCATATCTCTTTCCATTAATTCTTCAGAATCTCCAGCTCTGTAATGTCAACTTTGTCATAAGATTATTCCTAGACTGTTCATTGCCAGTTGACCCAAAATAAATAAGAGGTGACAAAAATGCCCACAGATATCACTCCAGAAGGTTCTTTCCTTTGAACTTCCAGATATAGGACAAAAAGCCCATATTGAATATTTTGGTAAACACCAGCAGACAAAGTATTGTCAATATATACCATTATATGTTTCAGCATGCTTCATTAGTCTGGGGTATAATACTTATGTTGCAGGGAGTGGGCAGTGTTTTGCACAGTCTACCTTGTAAGATTCAGCATCTGTTCAATCCAATTTCAACTCACTTCGACTATACAGACTTTGCTTGATACTCCCTAACCTTTTGTATCTGTGCTCTTTATGTTACATACTTACTGTAAATGCAGGCAAGAGACTGTCCAACAGGGTGCATATAATGGTAAAAGTGATTGGTTGTACCACCACATTTTCATGCGCCGAAATTAAGGCAGCCATAAAATAACAGATGAAATGTGGGGTATTATTGGACCTTTGCTACATCATAGCCAAGTGCTTCATATTGTCATATGATACATTTGACCAATCATCATATAAATGTTGGAAACACATGAAAATATGATGTGCAACAGAAGACCAATGCAACTCCCTCTTCAACTGTTTCTTTGTATTTTGTGTGCAGGTTGAAATAAGATACAAATAACTTTCATATTCTTAGAAATAGGTCACCCTTTCTGAAGGAGTAAACATTACCCTCTTTATTTGTCTATTCAAAGATTGTTTACACGAGAAATAATGACTTTTGCATGTATAACCTTGAGTCTTTTTGATAAGTGCCTAAATAATTTCCCAGTCCAGTGACTTCTTTCAAATTAAGTTCCAGCATTGCTGTAGGTTTTGTTGTTGTAGTTGATAGACAAGGTATTGCCAGATTTTTAAAATGTGTGACTTTAAATAGTCATTGTTATTGACTCGTACTATTCTCATTTTCATATATCATGTGACTGTGACTTGCATAAGATAATTGCTATATTGCTGAGGTACCCCTATCCCTCTTCCTAATATTCCTCCTTCTGTTGTTCATCTATGTCTCCCTATATCTACTGTTACTGTGCACATCTTTCTCTGATATTAAAAAATGATACTGGTTGTTGACTATACCACCTTTACACCACATTGCAAGTGGTACTGAAAGTGTATTAAAATTTTACTACCCCTGTCTCAGTAATCACACTGGCACCTGCATTATACCCATATCCCTCTGGAGGGATCCTGTGCATCTATACTGTAGTTACATTATTGTGTGAAATGCATTTCTATCCCTATATAGAGGACAGAATTGTCTTGCATGTTTCATGAGTAATATCTGAAGCTTTACCCTTTGTTCTTCATTCTAGGAAGAGCATCAACCCCTACTCCCTCCCAGTATTAGCATTTGATTAATTCAAATTAAAGCTGTGATGATCCTGTGCAACAGCAGGTCCATTCACATATGAATTACAGTGTACCGTGATACAGACATGTAATTTCTTCGCACCATTAACCCGTTATGAGGACGATTTGATTTTGCTACAACACGCACTTCCCATTGACATCTGCCCGAGTATACTCGGGACTCGTCCTCAATGGGTTAAGGGGCGGATCCAGGAATTCCATGAAGGGGAGGCTTACTTCTTTTGTTTTAACAAAAAATGAAGAGGGGCGCGTGCCAAGTGCGTCCCCCTCTGGATCCGCCACTGCCATTATCATTGGTGAAATGGTGTGGTAATAGATACCACAGTAATTACTGTAGATAACAATACCATTCACAAAAAAAAACAAACAAAACAACAACAACAACATAGTATTTCTGGCCCCGAAATACACCTCTCCAAGGTAAGCACTGTGCATATTAAAGGTATAACTGGTGGAGTGTAAAGAAGTTTGTTAGGTCATATGAGAAATACATGGCTGTATGATTGGATGGTATTTTGTGTCATTCACACTCAAATCTCTTGAGTATTTTGTGCAACGTTTGATTTACCACCATGAATACCATGGTATTTTGCAATGTATTTCATGGTGTATTCACATTACAAATTACCGTCTTGTGTGAAATGCTTTGGTATTTTACTGTAGGGCCTAAATGTTAATGCACGCAGTCCCACATGAAGACTTTAGTGATACAGTGAGGATGTGATACAATTATGTAATCTTCTTTCATTTAGAATTAGTTGGAGGACATTATAGCTGATCTGTCAAGATAACACACTGACAGAAGATTATGTGGGCTGACAAACAAAACAAGCAAATGGAATGACCCGTGGATTTATCCACGTGCCTAGTCCTAAGTGCAGTTCCCAGTGTTCAAAGTATGCCCCATGTAAAGCTGTTAGTGCAGCTCTGAACAGGTGTGTGTGGATTGCAGACATCGTAATCACAGATCAAGGTAACCAAAACGGATCTTTTCTTTACACTGTGTGATATGTGAGTATTTAAGGTAATTACATTTGGCTTCTATGTGTCTGCACAGTAAACAAGCAAAGAAGAGAAAACTAGTGAGCAAAAAGTCCTTGTGCTGTTTTTGAGTGCAAACAATAGATTTTCTTTCCTGCCTGCTTCCTTTCTTTCCTCTTTGTTTTTTGCATCGAAATCACCTTTCAAATTCTGAGTTTAGTATTTTTATTTAGGGTATAGAAATGCTATTAAAGGCATAATTTACCATTTGCAGATGAAAGCATTAGTGCTATAAAATAGTTCTAAAATGTGAGTTAGGGATAGAAACAACCACTGTCAAAATTTGAAACCGTATAATCGATGTTAAGTGTTGTTAAATACACAAAATGTGAACAATAGTTATAATAAAATTTTTTCCAGACTAAACCGTATACAGTTACGGTTTATTGAGAAAAACCCTGATATCTCCTTATATTTTAGGTTTTATTGCAAATATTTCATATGGTAGGATGTTTTATGATACAACAGACCTACACATATGCATCAAATATGATATCTTGAAAATTTTTGAAATCACTGCTCCCAAAGGTAAACTGGACCTTTAAGGCTGAGTTTGTATCCTTCTTTTCAAACCACTTTCTACTTGTGTCCTTTGTATGTTGTCTTTTATTTTCACTTTACTATCTTCATTAAGATACTATACTATGCACATGTGATTGTGTCATTCTTATGACAATATATTTGATACTGCAGTGCTTGAATACATGCGTACCATAGTACTCATACATCCGTATAAAACCTTTCTTATCCACATTAAATCGAAGGTGTGTATATCTTAGAAAGTAAAGTGTATATAGCTTATAACAAAAAAGATAAAGTATAAATCCTAAACAAAAAAAGTAATTTCACTCAAATTTCATTATTCCACATAAGGGTTTCCATGTAAGTGGGAAAAGTAATTTGGAGTTATAGCTTTATATTTTTTTTTAAGACTTTCAGACAATTATTATTCTCAAAGTACAATTCAGTTTTGAAGTCTGATTTAAGCCCCTCCCAGGCTAGGAAAAAAAAAATCTATTCACATGATAATTTGTCTTCCAGAATAAAGATGTTTGTGAGGAAAAGACCATACCTGGAACTATGGCATGCTATATAGCTGTGGTCAAAGGTCAAATGGTCGAATTCGGGGTCAGGGTAAGTCCGATAACACACCTGTCTGTCGTTCCTCTAAACTTACGTCTTAACATCATAGTTTTTGGCGAAAGATTAAAAAAAAGTGCTTCTGTTCTCTATCAACTTTTAAGAACCTGATTTAATTCATGTGATGACAGATTTGTTACAGAAGGAATATGTGTAAAACTCACAGTGAAACAGATGAAATACATCAAATACTGAATGCATGCCTCTTTTTGTTTTGCAAGGATGTAAACCGAGTATGTCAATGAAGATGCAAGGCTTTTGAAATAAAATAAAGTTATTGAATTGTGAAAAATAGATGTTCATGTTGAATTTTCAAGTTGGTGATTTATATGCTATCCTACATGCTTACACAAATATCATATAGAAATGATTATGTAATAACCAAATCACAAAATACCTGTAAATAAAATGGATTTCTATTTTAATCACAAAGTCTGTTTTAAAAGGCTTTGAGTGAACAGATAGAATATAAAGTGTGTTTAGCCTGAACCTGTTAAGGATACTGTTTTCTTGAATGCAATCTTTGCCTGTGACAGTTTGACAGTTTTTATGTCTCCGCCAACGAAGTGGCCGGAGGCATTATGTTTTCGGGTCGTCCGTCCATCCGTCCGTACGTCCGTCCGTCCGTACGTCCGTACGTCCGTCCCGTTTTGTCTTTGTCGATATCTCAAGAACCGTGTGGTGGTTTTACATCAAACTTGATATGAGGGTATATCCTGGGGGGATAATACTTTGTTTGGATTTTAGGGTCACAGGGTCAAAGATCAAAGGTCACAGGTTATTTTGTGAAAAAAAAGTTGAAAATTCATGTTTTTCTCCATATCTCGCAAATGGTTCAAGGTATCTTCATGGAACTTAGTATATATGCTTGTTCCAATGGGCAGTGATTATCTAGGGAAGTTAGAGGTCATGGTTCAAAGGTCAGGGGTCAAAGGTCAAGGTCAACTCCTCAAAATATCACTACTTTCCTTATATTTATGCAATGCCTGAAGGTTTTTGTTTGTTTTTTTTTTTACTTGATGTATGCATGTATTACCCAATATATATTCTGTGGGAAGTTTCTTGCCAAAAGGTCAAAGATCAAAAGGTCAAAGGTCAAGTGAAAGTGCTGAATTGCACTTTTTCCTCCATATCTCAAAAGTAACTCAAGGTATCATCATGAAACTTACATATTTATGCATGTTCAACCTAACAGTGATTCTCTTTGGAACTGTGAGGTCAAAGGTCAAAGGCCAGGTTTAGATAATGCTATTTTCCCATTTGATACTGAAATTATACTTTTTCTCAATACCTTGAAAATTACTCAATGCATAAACTTATAAAAGGGTCAAAAGTCAAGTAAAAATCATCAGTTCCCCAAATACCTGCACTCTGACATTTTAATCATTCATCCAATTGAACCTAGTTCTAGGAAAGTGAACATTCAGCACATTTGTGGCAAACCTGTCATTTTAATATTTTGCCAATTGTGTGAAACTGTCATCACACATTGTCAAGACATTGTACTATAGACCTATTGGGAGAACCATGCATTATGGCGGAGGCATATCAGTTGCCGTAGCGATATATCTAGTTTAAAATGTGATTTTCAGGGTATTGGTACACTTTAACATAAATGCACAGGAAGGATAGTACACTGTTAGCACAATTCCCGCCATGGTGTCAATCTTATGGTAGTGCTCTGATCCAGCACCTTACAATGCAGCACATCTATATGAAGGTCTTGGTTTCACTTTATTCAGACTTCGGGAATTTGTGATGATGCATGCAAAGGAAACAATAGCTCTATCACACACACACACACACACACACACACACACACACACACACAAATCCAACTCAATAAATTGTTGATGGTTTTGCAAGCTCTGTTTGATAGCCAACTGTATGTTTTCCATCTGAAGAGGGCTGCATACCTCTACAGAGTTCATAATAACAAGCACTGAGTCATTGAACTGTACATGTCTTTCAAGTATTGCTCAATGGTGTGATCTTTCTCCATTGGCTGGTTCAATCAAGTAGCATACTGTACACATGAATGTATGCCATTTATACATGCATAAAATTTGCTATATATGAATGACTGCAGATCTGACACTAACAGAATGGCTGATCACATTTATATATTCATATGTAATATATATATTCACATACATTGTATATATTCATATATTCATATATTCATATATTCATATAATCATATAATCATAAATTCATATAGTCCTATATGTGGTATGGACATGTTGATCATTTGTGATTATTTGTAATTATTTGCAATTATACAGTTACAGACAAGCCTGATTTCACATAGACCATGTACAAAGTACAGCCGGGCCAAAGGCGGGGCCTAAGGCCGGACCCAAGGCCACGGACCTTAGCCCAGAACCAGGGGCCCAGAGCCCAAGTGGGCCCAGGCCCAGGGGCCCATAGCCCAAGTGGGCCCAGGCCCAGTGGCCCAGGGGGCCGAGGCCCAGGGGCCCACGGGGACCAAGGCCGGGCCGAGGCCAGGAGCCTAAGTGCTGGCCCAAGGCAGGGGCCTGAGACCACTGAGACTGAGACCACTAAGAGTACCAGTCATGACTTGCTGTGATAATGATGTGACAGGCCTGTGCATACACATATTATGTAAATACACTGTACAGGGCTGTGCATATTATGTAAATACACTGTACACTAACTATACACAGCCCAGTCACTGTATAAATCGCGACAGGGCTGTACCTGAGCAGCCCGCAACACAGAGCAAACACAAAGCAAATTTTACGATTGCATTTAGTTTTGATACTTGACATCATTTTTTGTCACCTCAAACGCATCAAAGACAATCTTTATTAATGAGACTTCATACCGTACCTGTTTTCCTGGGGTTATTTGTGAGAATTCTGCGATCTGGGTACTATTCGCAAATCTAACAACATGTGAAAATATCAACTCCTGATCATGTAACGTGCATGTGTACATTTCTGTGTTCACTGCTGTATTCCATGAACATGAATTCAACAACTACTGTTATATCCTGTAATATGAGCTGCCAGGACAAAACTCACATACGCTCTGATTCTGTATAGCAACCACTTTCAAAGCAATGTATTGATACATTTCTGCCAGCTAAAAATTCTTAAATGTTGGTTCACCCATGTGAACGAGTACAGAAACTGAAGCCTGGGTGGTGGGTTAAGCAGAATTGCTGCTGTCCTTGCAGTCCCACTCATATGTTTTCATGTTAGTCTAATGCTAGTTTGTGGCAATAAGAGAGTGTGCCAAGCAGTTTGCCAAGCAGGGATTCAGCTGGATGTCGAAAGTGTTGTTGTTGTTGTTTTATAGAAAGAAAGAAGAGAGAGAAAAATGGGGCCCTATATAAATAATTTGCCCCAGACAGCACTTAACATAAAACAGACATTATAAATCTTAGAAAAATATAAACAAGATTATTAAATATATATGTATGTACCAAGTCTCCACGAGGGAGCTCATGTTGTCTCCACAAAGGAGCTCATTAAGTCTCCACGGGGGAGCTCATATTGTCTCCACAAAGGAGCTAATTAGGTCTCCACGAGGGAGCTCATATGATATTCATAAATACCTCAAATTCTTTAGTTAGGCAAACTCAAATTACTATACAATACACGCGCGCGTGTACCGCACATACATCTCCAACCACGCACACACTTACTAATATCAGCGGTCAACCCAAAATGATATAAAGTATTTAAATAAAACGCACACACAACGATGTAAATTACAGAATAGGGAACATTACTATAACTGTATCATTGTTTCAAGAGAGAAAAAAAAAATATACTATATACAGTGTTTATATGAATGTCATTATTTTGAGAGAAAGAAAAAAAAAGATTAATATACAGTGTTATTATCATATTATCAGTTAAATGGCTTAACAACTGTTTGTTGATTCCATCGACCCCAGGGGCTGAGTTCTTAGAAGCTTTGATTGCCGTTTCGAGCTCTTTGGGGGTGAAAGGAGCGTTGAGAGGAGAATCATTGTCATGTATATATGATGGAGGTTGGGAAGTAGGGAGAGGGAGAGTGGGAGTTAAAGAAGGCTTTTGAGAGAAAGCAACTGCCATACCATTGGCGATACAGTGGGCGTCATGAGTATAAGTGTTGTTTATAAGTATGGGTGGGAAGGTACTCCTGGTGTTATTGTTAGACAATAGTTTTACTTTGCACCATACATCTGAGAGTGGGGAAAAACGGTTCAAAGAGTTGCTAAAAGTAGTGAAATGAGAACGTTTGGCTGATCTAATGGTGTGCCTGGCTGCAGCATTGAATTGTAGATAAGTGATTAAGTCATCGTAAAGATATGACTTATCAAGCTTGCGTTTGGCACGATGACGGTCGCAGACAGCTCTCGAACAAGCCGCCGACCACCATTGAAGAGGTGGGCGACAGGTCGGGGTCTGGAGGGGAATAGAAGCATTAGCAGCTTGGGTAATACTTTGTAGAAAAAGATCATACAAATCGTAAATATTAGCTGGACGGGAGCTGTGTGAATGATGTAACGATTCTAATTCACGCTGAAATAATTCCCAATTGGCTCTTCGAAAAGCCAAACGGGGCGGAAGATTGTCATGATTTTGAGAGGAAGCGCTAGGTATGGAAAGTAAAATGAACACTACAAGATATAAGGTAATGATCACTCCCGAGGGAAAAAGGGGAAACCGACCAGTTACAGTGGGGGGCTAGTGACGGAGGAACAAGAGTGAGGTCAATTGATGTGGAAGATCCTCTAGCAATGTCAAAGCGTGTTGCTGAGGCATCGTTAAGTATAACAATATCGTGATCTTTGCAAAATTCAAATATGACTTTTCCGTTGAGGTCCATAGTGCTTCCTCCCCATGCAGGATGGTGGGCGTTAAAATCTCCTCCAGTGACATAGTATGGCAGGCAGTCGACTGTAAGAGAAAGTAAATCTTGTGTGGACAATCTTTTTATGGGATTGTAAAAATTCATGAAAGTGACAGAAACATTTCTATACAGAATATTGACTTTTAATCCCTCTAGGTGAGGGAAATAATGAACATTGCTGAAATTTACGTCTTGATGAATAAAAATTGCACAGCCGCCTCCCCGTGAGGAGACGCGATTGCGCCACAGAGCAGTATACTTAGGAATGGAGAAATTTGTGTCATCGTGACACCAGGTCTCTTGCACGAGGATAACATGTGGGGGTGAAGGGGAAGAGTAGATGTGCTGAGTCAGCTCCGCGCCATTAGAGGGGAGCCCTCTGGCTTTCCACTGCCAAATAATGAGGTTCAGATATCTCAAGATATCTCAAGAACCGTGTGGTGGTTTTACATCAAACTTGGTATGAGGGTATATCCTGGGGGGATAATACTTTATTTGGATTTTAGGGTCACGGGGTCGAAGGTCAAATGTCACAGGTTATTTTGTGGAAAAAAGGTTGAAAATTCATGTTTTTCTCCATATCTCGCAAATGGTTCAAGGTATATTCATGGAACTTAGTATATATGCTTGTTCCAATGGGCAGTGATTATCTAGGGAAGTTGGGGGTCATGGTTCAAAGGTCAGGGGGTCAAAGGTCAAGGTCAATTCCTCAAAATATCACTTCTTTCCTTATATTTATGCAATGCCTGAAGGTTTTTTTTTAACTTGATGTATGCATGTATTACCCAATATATATATTCTGTGGGAAGTTTCTTGCCAAAAGGTCAAAGGTCAAAAGGTCAAAGGTCAAGTGAAAGTGTTGAATTGCACTTTTTCCTCCATATCTCAAAAGTAACTCAAGGTGTCATCATGAAACTTACATATTTATGCATGTTCAACCTAACAGTGATTCTCTTTGGAACTGTGAGGTCAAAGGTCAAAGGCAAGGTTTAGATAATGCTATTTTCCCATTTGATACTGAAATTATACTTTTTCTCAATACCTTGAAAATTACTCAATGCATAAACTTATAAAAGGGTCAAAAGTCAAGTAAAAATCATCAGTTCCCCAAATACCTGCACTCTGACATTTTTGATCATTCATCCAATTGAACCTAGTTCTAGGAAAGTGAACATTCAGCACATTTGTGGCAAACCTGTCATTTTAATATTTTGCCAATTGGACGTGTGAAACTGTCATCACACATTGTCAAGACATTGTACTATAGACCTATTAGGAGAACCATGCATTATGGCGGAGGCATATCAGTCACCGTAGCGATATATCTTTGGTTGATAGTTTATGGCACCATCATGTGGTAGAATTTGGCACAAGTGATGAAGTGCATTTTTCTCAGATGTCCCACTTAATGGGGTTTCACACTTACACCAGAACTCATTTGTTAACATGTTTGGAAACGTGTGTCAACCAGGTCTTTTTCCTCAGTCTGAGAGCAACAGGGAACATATTTCTGTGAAACATGCTCCTTGAACAGACTGGCTCTGAAATAATTTTCTCAGATTTTATGCATGCTTTGTTTACAAAAGTTGCCCTGAACAGCCACAAAGCTTGCCGGAGGATTGCCCTACCTAGCAACAACTTGAAGCGAATTCTTGGCTATGGAACTTAATGGGAGGGAGCATGTGAATAGAATGATTCATTACTAGGCTATAGGAAAGAAATATCCACAAATTGTAATACATTAAAGATATTGTCTGGTATGTTTGACCTATTGCCATTGGCCCGAATTCATGAAGGTGGTACAACTGAAACCATGGACAATTTGTATGGAGCACCAAGTGTGGCATGACGTATTTCATTACGAAATCAGTCATTTCATTGACGAAATGTTCATTTCGTTGACAAAATGTTGTCATTTCGTCAATGAAATGACTGATTTCGTAACGAAATATGTCATGTGACACTTGGCGCCCCATAAAGCTTGCACCAGCTCACCACCAGCTCGCAAGCTCAGGTCGCATAGTGGGCATTGGGCTTTAGTGTGTAAATACTCCATAACTCTTGACACATTTACGGAATGTTTTTCAGAAATATGATTGTAAACATGTTCTTTGGTAAGACTGAAATCCCTCAAAGAGAAAAAGACTGATGATTCAATCACAATAGTGAGATGTCACTCCTGGTAAACCTGTTGATGTCCATAGCAGCTGGGGGTTATCGGAAAGGGGAGTTTCCTTGGGCAGTTTGTTGCTTCATGTGTTGATTTGTTCATCCTGCCAAATCCATTAAGGGAGAATGGGAGAGAATGTGGAGGTTGCACGTCTAACCATGTTTGCCATTTTGTCTCAAAAATATCATTCATGAGGAGAAAAAAAAAGCTTAATCGCAAATACTGAGTTTCCTGCTTTATCAAAGGCAATGCTGAAATCATTTCCTGCTTGAAGAGAGCAGAAAATGTTGAATGTTTATGTTCAGTCATCAGATTTTGATATTCAAGTAGCCTTGATAAGACAGACAGAAGTCAAACATTTCTTTCTATTGCATGTCTTTAAAGGTTCCGGTCTGTAAAGGTGTAAATGCAGTTTCACCCTGTAGCCTCCACATGGTTTAGTTTATCCATCCGTATGTTTGCATCTTATGATAACAAACAAAAGATTCCACTGAAATCCATTAATTCTTCATTGGGTTCTATTTCAATGCCCTTCAATTACTTTAAATACACATATCACATGATTGAATTGTTAAATAAACAAGCAAAGCTTCATACAGTATGAGGTTGAATACTTGACTAACCATCTATTAACTCTTCATGTGCCACTTTCGCATGCCCGACTAAGTCAATGGCGTGCCAACTTTGCATATTCTACTCAAACGCCGAAACCTGCCGAAATGGATTGAAAAATCGCCAAAAACCACAAAACAATGACAGCGTTATAATAAGGCTGTCATTGTTGCGACAATTTTTTTTTTGTCGCGAGTTCATTCCTGTCACATGTAGGTTGCATATTATGTGGTAATTGATTATCAAGTGGTGCTTCCTACTGGATTTGTCAGTAAATTCAAAGTTTCAGTCACTGTTTTGTGTGCAAAAGTCATGCCAAACTATAATGTAACAACTTTCAACTTTTCAACTTTCAACTTTATTTTCACCTCCATCAAAATGAACAAAGAAATTTATTTACATTGCATATAAACGGGATATTTGTGATATAGAACAAAATTTGAAAAGGTACATAAGAAAATTATGAAAATGAAAAGTAGATGTGATTACATCTTTGTTAAATACATAAAGCGTATAATACAAGTCAACTAAGGATGAGGATGGAAGTGTAACAACTGATCATTTGAAAGATATCCAATCATAGACTATATCATACAAGTTACATCAAGGCATTTTCTCTACCATTTGGTCATTACATGTCCAGGGTAACATACATCTACAATAGTTAGATTGATTAGAAAAGCTTTTTCTAAAGCATGGCTACGTTGCTGTCTTTGAATAATGTGGCACACAGGGGGTTTACCACATGGCACATAAAGAATTATTAAAGACCAGTTTCCATTTATCTATTGTCTGCACCAAGGCTCTATTAAACCAATTCCTCCTAGCATAATCTGGTTGCTTTGCATCCCATGTCTAATATGATTAAAATGTTTCCAAAGATATTTACTTTGATATCTTTAGAATTATAATTAAAGACAGCAATTGTACAAACAGAAAAAAAATGTTTAAATCAAGGTCCCTCCTGTTGTGTTTCGACAAGTAAATTAATCAATGCCAGCTGTGATATCATGTTACTCTTACTCTTTTTATCCAGTGTGATTTTCTGGTCATATCTGATGATGTAATGTGAGTATTTGATGTGCTCCATGTATTACTGTAATGAAGCTGAATGTCTTCATATAGGCCTAAATAAAAAGAAAATTGATAAAGAATTGGCTAATCCTGATCTCTTTGTACAGCCAGTGAAATTGAGACAGTTGGTGAAAAGACATTTGTCCTTAGAAGAAATATGATGGTACTTCAAAGAGATATGAGCTGAATCAGAATTGAAAGAAAGAGCACAAATCCTATGTATTATGCCATGCGGCAAAACAGTTCAATATGCCTTCAAATGTAATATACATTAATGTTAGCTTTGTATACTGATGATTGGCATTCTCAACTGCTAGATCTAGTAGCACATCTACCCCAAGTCCATGAGCTTTTATTATAAAAAGCTTTTATAAATGTCTATGATCTGAACTCAAGTCTTGATATTTTATGAAAACCTAGGCATATTTCTTTTTAGTTGACATATAAGCATACACACTGATTCTTTTTGCCAAACACTGGGTGTGAATTCTCACATACTTCAATATTTTTCACAACATGGGTTGTTATTTCATACTTCACAAAGATCAAGTTTTGTTAAAAGTTATCATGCCGCATTATTATGTAGGCTTTCATTTTAGTTTTAATTCAATTCTCATTTTATGAGAACTTGGGTATTTGTTGTCTTGTTGCCAAGTGAGCTTCCACACTGATTCTTTTTACCAAATACTGCAGGTGTGATTTCTCACATGCTTCAATGTTTTTCACAACATGGGTTGTTATTTCATGCTTCACAAAGAATCATGTTTTGTTTAAAATTGCCATATTGCATTATGATGCATGTTACTAGTTTAGGTTAAAAAAAAAGACTTGCTTTATGGTCCCATATCAATTCATATATTTCATGAAAACTTAAGTATTTGTTTCTCCTTGCTATATGAGTCCACACACTGGTTGTAAATTTTCACATTCTTCAATGTTTTTCACAACATGGGTTGTTATTTTATGCTTCACAAATAGCCAAGTTCTGTTTCAAATTGTCATGCTGCATTGAAATACAATACTGGATTAATTAGGAAAACAGCTTGCTTTTCTGAGTGGACATTTCTTTTGTTTATGTTGAGACTGAGATAGATGCTAACCATAGAAAAATCCTGCTCATTGATTGAGCTGATGATACTGACAGTAGAGTAAAGCCTTGGGTGTATTCATTAGGCCTTGGCCAACCAGTCATAACACAAAGCTGAAATCCAGCCATGTGTCAATAGCGCCATCTATAGTTTGAGTATGCCCAGGTGGATCAAAACTTACACTGCACTGATTGGTGAGAAGTGAATGTGAAGATAGTAACCATTGACCAATCAGATTCATATGTTGTGATGCTGTGTCAGCTGCACGCAGTAGGAAAGGGAATAAGGAATTTTGTGTGTACATGCCTTTTCTGCATGCTGAACTGGAAACGGTAGTGTGTGTGTCCTCCTGCCTATTTTGATTTCCTATTCTTGCCCCAACACATTATGTGCCTTTACTGTGTTTGCACACGAGTGTGTTTATGTTGTGTCATTTACTTCTTTCTTGTATTAGTCTATGGGATGATAGAAAAAATTGCATGGATATGTGCTCAAGGACACACACACACAAGCTGAATGGTAAAGTGCATAGTATTTATGGTGACATAATATATTGTATGTTAATATGCATTATATCTACAAGAGGTATAAGTTTTGCAAGCTTCAAATAATACTGATCTTCTTATTAAAATCTCTGTAATGATTTATTGCACATTGACTCATTTTTGGAAGGGTTTTATATTTTGCTACTTTTACTGTAAAACAGCTCTTTGTGCTATTTTAAACATTTTAAACATTGAAAGAACATTGTTTTCTTTTTTTTCCTGTAAGTTAACCTTTACTGTGATTTGTTCACAGATTGGCACATAAGATTATGGTGGAGTATTCTCTTTTCTGATTGACACAGATGTCTTGAGATTAATTGTCAATTAAAAGAGATTACCTAAGCTCCCTAATACCTCCTGTGTTACCATGACCTTCCTTTTGGACTGAGGTACATTCCTACACCTTTTAAAAACAAAGTCAAATTTGTGTGGATCACTACATGTAAATGAAACAAACTTGGCAAGTTCAGCTAACTGATTGGGCACTAATGTGTCGATGTATGCTGAGAGGGAAAATAAAATTATGCGCTCTTGTCTTTTCTCCAGTGTAAATCATTGAGGACACAAATTGACAAACAAACTGAAGCTACTATTCTGATATGTTATAAATTTATCTGTGTGTAAATGACTAGTAAAGTAAGTGTCTGGTAATGTCTCCAGAGTGAATGTTGTACAACATAAAAGACTTCCATAGGTGATGTGATGTATGATGACATGACAGTGTAAGGGAGCGATGACATGTAATGTAAGGATTTGTGTCATGTTGTTACATGGCATATGGCAAATATGGTCACCTACATATGGAAAGAAAAAGCAGGATTTTTTTTTAACTGATTTGGGAAATTATGTTTCAGAACAAAGAATGGAGTATAGAGCTAGTGCTGCCCATCCCTCTGATATGGAATAACTTATCTTAACAGCTGAACATGTGAATTCATAAATTCCAGATGAAGGTGAATGAAATATATATACAGAGATATGAAAAGGAACGTATTTCCTCTTTGGACATTCTGTAACCAAGCTTAGTATTTTCTGAATGATTGACAGTAATCGGCCAGAAAGTTACACAGATACACTTGAATATGATTGACAAACCGCCACTCTTCATTCCTATGTGAATGTCAATCCCTTTCTGTGAGTCTTTATAGAGATACAAAGTTTGTGACAGAAATTGATGCCTTTCAGAATGGATGTCAATGTCTGTAAATGCAGGGCTTTACGGATTTTGGTCCTGTAGGGCACTGTGCTAAGGGTACAAAAGTGTTTATTTTGTGTGAATGAAGGGGATGTTTAGCCAATTATTCAGGCTCAAGTACTCCTATTCACCAAAAGCTTTGTATTGAACTAAACTGCCTTTTCTTGACACCATAGAAGAGTCAAGTAAATAGAATCTCCAATTCAAATGACTTCAGGAAAGCTGTAACTCAAATTCTACACTTTGGCAGAAATAATCAAATTGGAGGGAAATGTGTAAAGAATTGAATAGTGTGACATACACGTATTACCCTCACATTGAATCTAACAGACTGACATCTTGTAGCATAAAAGTGTTCCATTATGGGTTAGTTAAAGTTTGCCATGCTTTCAGTTCACCTGTCTTTATGGCATTTGTATTTCACTGAATGTCATTTATTTCAAACACCTGACACTACAAATTTTAGCAGTTCAAAGATCCTTGCATCCCAGGGAATACAAATTCATGCATGTAGTAAAAATCTGACTCTATTAACATGGCAAACACACAAAGTAACATTCAGTGATAATGTGTTTGGAATGAAGCTAAGTAACAGATGCTCGTCTTGTATCATGGACTGTATTATTTTTCATGAGTAATTTAAAAGTTGAGATATGGCCTTCAAAGATTTTGAAGTATAATGGGGGATCAAAGGATTATGGGGTCAAATCTAAGCTACATCGATATGCCTCTCCCACTGTAGAAAATTTGGGGATATTTTTGCATATGAAAAAAAGAAATAGATGGAAAGAAAGATTTCTGGTAAAATCTGTTGAAAATAAACTTGTCATTTTCAATAATAATCCATGTGAAAGTTAAAAATAATGTTACTTATCTCTTATTACCTGAAAGGGAGTATTTTCTCCATATCAGGCCCCAAAAATAAAAATAAAGATAAAATAAAAATAATAAAGAAAATAAAAAAATAACTATGGATTAGGTACTTTTAATGTGTCCGCGGTCAATAAAATCAATTTCTTCTTAGAATCTTGGAAACTGTTTTTTTGTTTTTTTTTTTTTTTTTTGGTGTATTTCTTAACAAAATAGATGAAAGATTTCATGCCAGTGATGTCATTCACACATAACCAACAGAGCCAGTTTGTTTTTCATATTGTACCCAAAAATTGAAATAAATCTTTGTTATGTGTAAACTTCCTTTAATCAAAGTACACTCCCCCATTCACTAAAATTGTCGGAATTATCTTGGCTGCATACCAGGAGCCAAGCTGGCTATAAAAGTCCGTTATGTGAATCACATCACACTCTTTGATTCTTCATGGGGTGTGGGGGAAGAATCGTTAATCCACATAAAATGCAAGATGGAGTGAGAGGCATTTTAAACCAAGAATAGGGGAAAAGCTCCATAGATGGATGAGCAAGGACCAGAGAAAGCATGGCGTTAGAAAGATTAAAGGTGAAAATATCCAGAAATGGAATGCTAATTCCTGTGACTCCAACCACTAACTGCTGTTAGTGGTTATTGTCCCACCCACCAGTGTGGGTAAATGTTTTGGGGACTTGTGGTCTTAGATGCACACCCCATGAAATGTGCCTATTCTCCCTAAGGTTCAACTGGCATTCAGAGTAAGGCGGGGCTTGATTTCAATTACATCCAAAGATGGGGATCACGTTTTGCGGTTACCCTATACAGCACTTTAAAGGGACTGAAAACAGCGGCCGGACAGTTTGAATGAACTCTGCTTGCTAGTCAGATGTGTTAAGTTGTGAACCATGCAGAAATGCATTTAATGTAGTGTATTTTATCTATGATGTCAACAGCCTTTTGCTTCTAAACTTATTCGTTATAACCGAGAGAATGATACATAGGTTTCAGCCCAGTCTGGACATGCATAGACAGCAGTATCTAGGTTCAGGGGCCATACAGGCACTGCGAAATCAGGGCATTTGAAGAGAGAAATGCCCTGCTGAAGACATGTAATTCACCTAATTATTAGGTTGCAAATATTAAACTGAGTGAGCCTAAGGTATTTTAGAAGAATTGTTAGGAGAGGAATTAAAACATCTTTAAAAAAAACTCCTATTGATTCTCACAGAGAGTACTTTAAATATAGCTATCATTTGCCGTGTGCCTAGTCCTTCTATTCAGTTAAATGCAAAGTTGTGGTTACTATTGTCCAGTGTCAGTAGACTGGGGCAGAAAAACCTTTATAGTGGTCCTCCAGTGGTCAGCCACAGAACACTCGAGAAGGCAGTCTGGCCGTTCTGTCTGTTTCCAAGCCATGGACAATGAATTTTGGCCCCAGTCAGTGAGAGAGAGAGATTCAATCTAATCTGGTGGAGGATCCTCACTAATCCAGCTTTAGCCCTAATGATTGTCCTCTTTTTATCTCTATCACTCCACAGACATGGAGACCTCAGTCACACTACTGTGCCTCCAGGATTATTTCATACTGTATAAAGTTGACTTGTGCTCTTTCATATTTATCTGTGGTCAATTTTTATCTTTCTCCAGTTTTTAGCCCCAGTGCAAAAACTAGCCATGAATTTGCCGTCTTTGAAAAGTCATCAAATTGACTTTATTGTGATACCTCATGTAGCCAATTATGGAATTTTTTTAAGGACTGCTATAAAACCTTTTCCCCCATCATATTTTGTGTTTGTCATTGAATCAATTTGAATATTATAATATCACATATAGCTGATTAAGAGATATCTACAGGGACATTTAAAATGAAACTTGTATTCCTTTCATATTTTTCTTGTTTTTTTCTTTACTCTATTTTTTTATCTGAATGCAAAACCTGTTCTGAAAGTTGCTGTCTTTGAAAAAAAAAATACAATTGATTGTACTGTGTAGATGATTGTGAGATATCTTCAGTGGCCCCTTTTAAATACGGTAGGCACATCAAATGTATGACAGCAAAACCATATTTTGACCAAAAAATTATTATTTGTGCAGAATGATTGATTAGATACTATGCTTGCATATTTCTTTCATGTAAATTGCATTTTGTCATTAACAGTATACTTTGGAGATCATGCATGCTAAAAGTCACTTGCATGCACAATGAATAATATCAGAGATGTGTAGTTGGCAGTGGTTGGTGTGGGCAGGTCCTAGTTATTTGCATTTCAAAGCAACTTTGCATTTATCAACTCTACAGAAACGTGTTTCTGGCTCAAACGTGTTTACAATCCCATATTTTTCAGTGTTTTTTTGAAGCGTGTTTCTAACCCCATAATCACAATAGCTTTGCATTTATCAACTGCCCAGAACTTGTTCGGAAACTGTAATTCCACACCAGAAGTGAATTGATAAAATGCACCCTACAATCAGTACGATTGCCACAAATGACCTTAGGACCTAACAAGATCTGATATGATCACCGTGATCACCCAATATGATGTGATATGATTTCAAAAGTGGCGCAAATTGTGATAGACATGCACAAATATTCTACGATCAGCTGCTCATGGCCGATCTTGGCATTTGTAATGGATTACATGATTGTGGGAACATTGCTTAACTCTTTGCGTGGTAAATGTTTAAAATCTATAGAAATGTCAATCTACTAACTCCTTGGCCAACATCTTCGTCCCGTTCGTTTCTTTGACAAACTGTCCCCATCTTGTGACATCCTGGTGACCTGGTAGAAAAACTTAGAAAAGAATAGGTGAAATACTTCCCATTTTATTTTTGGATCATCAGTGAAAAGAAAAATCAATACTGCAACCACAATTGAATGGCTAGCTGGGTCATTGTTTTATGGCAACTTGTAAGGTTGTGTGGACGATACAAGGCTTCGGATTTCACAATTGAAGTCTTCCCTCTCCCAGAGATAAATCCTAAGAGAAAGTTTCATGACTTCATTCCAGTGACACTCATCCAGTCAGAACCATCTATGGCTGTTTCACACCGGCCAAGAAATGTAATTGCAATGATGAATTACAATTATGATTACAATTACGATTAGAATTATCATTCATACATAGGATTAGGGAAGGCTTCATGGATTCTGTGGTTTTGAATTTCAGAGCGAGGAAAGGAGGCGTGGCTTCCTAGTTCCCTAGTTCCCATCAATCACTCATGAGTAGTTAAGTACACATGCTTTGACTGCCATGCGAGCATTTGAGGAGTGCTGTTTTTCTGTGGAAGTGATTGGAAGGCCACTGTAAGCTCCGCCCCAAAAACTCGATTTGGAAGTCAATCTGCATACACGACTGTTTAATTCAATAATCCTGGAGAATCATGATTGGAAAACACATCTACGGCTCTAGACTGTCGTTTGAATCACAAAAGAAATTACAATTCAAATCACTCTCTTCGATTCCAGTTTTTGTATACACACAGTAAAAATGCGTCACTTGAATCATGATTCTCATAATGCATCATTAGAATCGTGAATGAAATAATGCACACTCAGTATGTGTGAAAACAGCCTACTGCTTGGTTATCTGCTTCTAGTGAGAACTGGAAGGAAGTAAAGGAGAAAGTGTTCAAGGTCCCAAGTGTCTTATCTCATCGATTTTGACAGTAGTGTGAAGGATGCAGTCAAATTTAGTGCAAATAGAGTGGACTGTCTTCACATCAAACTTTCTAGGTGACATGAATTTATTAGATGGAATATGAATTAGATGGTGAAAGTTTTTAAGGTACAGTCTGTAAAGGCAGACTAGAGGTACCTTTGGCTGGAGGTCCCTTCATGAATGAGCCTTTTTATAGACAGGGATGACACCTTGGTATAAAACCTCCCAACTCACACCAAGGACAGCTTCCCACTTACCTGTCAATTGTTTGTCGCGTTTCACTTTTCCCGTCTTTGCAAACTGGTTTCTATTTGGAAAGGTGGTACTTTTGTGAAAAGGACTGCCTTTTACGTGGTTTCCTTTGGTCCGCTAGTCCAAATACCTCAGACTTGGTTTGTAAAGAGATGAAGTGAATAGCAGATCCTGCGGATTAACTCTTGGCTAAGGCTAAAAAAGTAGAAAGAAAAAAAAAGTCTGACTGAAGATTTGTTCCCTGAAAAAGATCGAAATGCATGCAAATTTATCTAAATATCTACATATAAGACATTGTATTGAGAAAAAATGTCTTTGGGAACCTTTGAAATTTTCAATATTTTGAAGATGATTTCAGATATTTACCAAAAAGAGATGTTTTGGAGATTTTGCACAGCCTTCCAGACAGAATTGAGGCAAAGTTTTCTTTACTGACAGCCTGTTGTTGCTTTCACACTATCATGATTATCATAAACTGTTGCTTTGACTGTTTTCATTTCTTGATTTCCAAATTATTTAAATTGTATATATGTCATATTAATGCCATAGTTGAATGTATTCATTGTATGTTATTGTGATGACAGCATGACATTTCCATGTGCAGTCATACTTTGTCAGAAAGGATTCTATGATTTGACACAATTTTTTTTTGTCACCTACATGATCATGCTGGTTCATCTTTACCTTCCTTTGAATTAAAAGAAAAATAATCTACTGCTAAGTCTTCTTTGGGATACAGATAACCCTGTTTTCTGTCAATGAATTGTTGCTATGATTACTATTATTCTTCAGTAGTCTTATTTGCAGACACTCTTCTGTAACTGGAAGTGAAACTTTATAAATCCCAATTACAATACAGTGCTGTAAGGCTCTTTTAAATATTCCACTTTACTTGGTGTCTTTTGTTAAGCTTTGCTTCTTACTTTATCTGCATGATCTGCTCCATTGATAAGGCATCTACAAAAACCAGGATAGCTCGGATTATGTGAATTTTTTTATTGTTATTTTTTTGTTGTTCTTTAGGCCCTATATATCTGTATTTTCTTTTTAGGTCATGGCTCTTCTGTAGCTTCTGTCTGGCACACTGGAAAGGATTGTTTTAACCCCTGACATATTTTATTCAATCTGTAGAGCATACCAACCATATTGAAATATTTCTTATTGATAGAGTCTGAGGCAGAGACTACAAAACTTGTCAAAGCACCCTCCCTTGAACCACCCCCCCCCCCCAGTTTGATCCCCTCACCCCACCTCCTGCTTCCACTTTTGCTTTTGTTGCATGCATTTTGCACCCATCCATGCCGAATCCTCCCCCCAGTTTGCCCCTGGCTTGTGGAGTGTTGTTGGTATCTTTACCCCTCTCACAACTCTGCCTCACTCTCTACAGGTCTCCCAAAAGTCATGCACCCGTAAATACCGACAGACAATTACCGCCTGTTGGGCAATCGTATCTTTAAGGAGATAAACAAACACTATTTGGTTTTCACCTCACCCCTTGTTGCTACATCAACTTCTTCTGTCAAGTCTGTTTGCATCCAGCACGGGGATCAGCCAGGTATCCACTACCTGTACCTGGGCACTGATAAGTGATACCGGGCGCTTCGGAAGAACTCAAACGGGGAAAGATCTTCCCCCTCTAAATCACAATCAGAATATCTAAATGGACACCTTTCGACTCAAGAGAGCTTTGACAATGAATACCTTCTTCTGTGTTTGTACCACTGGATGAAAAACCCTTTGCCGAGCCTCTTGCATTAGTGTTGCTCTCGGTTTGTGAACTCCTTACTCCTTTATTGTTGGTGTGGCTATCGAGTAAATTCCAAGGGGGTGCCGTCCTGTGTGTTTGAGAGGCCCTCCTCCGTGTTTCGTGGGACTCCGACGTGAGACATGAAATGATTGCATTCTTTTGGATTTTCATCATGGCTGCCAGGGTGCTGCAAGCTCTCGTGAGATCCATCGTCGATCTGGTTCCGAGGAGACGAAGACAGGACACTAATGATGAGGTTAGTGACTGGTTTCTGGTAGGAAGTTGATGGAGTGGAAGACTCTCAACCAAGGCAAAAGGGGAACATGAAAAAGCGTTTAGCTGTGATTGCTTGGTGTAAGAATTTTGTGTGCCAGTAAAAATACATTTAATCACCATGATGAAGATCCTTTCTGTACATGTAACATACTGTGACATATGCAAAATTGTCCCTTTTTGAGGGACACCAATGTATTACATAAAGTTTATGTGTATAATGTCGTTATTAGTGAGTTCCATGTTATCAAGCTTATTGCTGCCATATTTATAATTGTTTGATTTTGATTATGATAATGATTCGTAATGTTCTCAAGGGATAGCTGGATAAAAGTAATCATCCAGTTGCTTTTCACTTATCATCCATAGCATAACTTGGATGCACATCTTCCAGTAGAATTCTCTCCATGTTCAAGTTAAAGAATGAAGTCAAACAAAATGAGCATTTTGGGTTTTCATCAATATTTGATATGAAGCAAAACAGGAATGAAATTTCAAAATTTGCCGTGTTAATGTTTGAATATCCCTCATGAGTTAGATAAATGCAGCCGTAGGTAGAGCCTTTCCCATGTATTGCATGCAACCTGCCATGACCTTTGAGCCCAGTTTGAAGGAGAAGAGGCTAGTTTATGTATTCTTCTTCCAATCATTCATCGGAAGACGATAAAACGAACTCACCTCCAGTTTTTACCTACAGATGGTTGATTTGCTTACACAGGATCCTCTCCCACCGTCCGTTTGTCAGTATTTTTGTCAGTCTGTTTGTCGGCTGGAGAGTCTCTCACAGTGCTCTCCCACCCAGAGAATTCTGGGTATTTCAACTATCCCGACTAGCATTTTGTGGCTATAATCATAGGGTCCCATGGATCAAAAAGGGTATTTTCGTGCCTTCTTGGGGATGCAGATGATAAAAAAACTCTGAAAGAGAAGCTATTAATTGTTTGAAAAATAACCCCTTGATCTAAAGAAATTGTTAAAAATTAACACTTCATACAAAGTGTATGTGTTTTTTATGGTTTGATATGCTGTGGGACTGAATGGAACAGGAATGCATAGGGACATTATCACTTTGTGTTATGCGCTATATAAGCACACTCAGTTATTAATTATTATTAATGATCAAACTATTATTTGCATAAATGGAAAATTATTTTTCATTTTTTACGAGGAAAATATTTACCAGCATGCAATAAAAAACAGAAAACAAAAACACTTGTGTGTTTGTGTGTGCGTGTGTTTGTATACATGTCTGTACAGTATGTGTGTATGGTATATGTGTGTAACAGTTGAGAGCCCAGAAGGATAAAAATTTCCAAGATTTTGTTGCTGTTGTTGTGAAAATGTATGATTTATTCCTTACTCTGTGCCTTGTTTTTCTGTCACTCATGATCTGCCTGTATAAACTTTATAATTGATATAAACCATCCATGGGTATCTTACCAGTTTTACTGCATATACCTTATAAATTTCGCATATTGGAACTTGCAAAACAATTCTACATGTGGTTGAATTTTTACAGATGAACCAAAGCGATGTAATGAGGAGTAAGTATAATCCCTTTCCACATAAAAACTAAACAAGTTCCAAATGTGGGGATAATAACTTCACATTTTCACCCCACGAGGTAGAATATAATTTTGTGAATATCAGATGACTTTGGGAAAATGAAATGGCTGTGAAATATTTGGTGTATACAGAAATTATTTGTTCAGCTTTTAATATTGTGATCTTTGACATGGCTATCTTGAGTGGAGCTGAAATGAAGTAGAATCAAATGATGTAGAACAGATTATTAAACAAGGATGGATAGAAGGAGAATCAAGTATTGACAAAATAGTTGGTGATTATCAAATAACCGAAGAGTCTTAACCCATTGAGGATTCACTTATATTGCTACAACACACATTTCCCATGCACACTTGCTCGAGTATACTCGGGACTAGTCTTCAGGGGGTTATGAAAGTAAGTGAAATACATGAGGGAAATGAAAAATCTAGCTACGTATCAGGAATTTGAAGAAATGATCAATGAAAGTGACAAATTTTACACAATGTATGGGTAATCATGCCCTGAACCTTGTAATATAGGTTTTAAAGGGTGTGTACAGTTCTGGTTGAGGTGAGGATTTAGCTTTTAACGTTTTGCGAGATATTCAGAAACCGCTCTTTGAGATGTCAAAGAACATGCAATTCAAAGGGGTATCAAAAGTTTATTTGATGAACATCGGTTTTGAAATGGCTGAGATATCCAAAAACAAGGTGAAACAAAGAGATCCTAATAAAAGGCAGGGCCTGTCGCCTTTTATTATTATCACTTTTTTGGATATCTCAGCCATTTGAAAACCAATTTTCATCAAATAAACGTTGAATCCTTCTTAAAATTACATACTCTTTCATATTTCATAAGAGGTTTCTCATTATCTCACTTAGGACTGTTCAAAACATGAATCCCCACCTCAACCAGTACTGTACAGTCCCTTTAAAGTCATTGATCTTGTATTCCAGTCCAATCATGTTGACTGAAAATGCTGCTGAGTTGTAGTTATCTGTAAAAGCAATTATGGATTGAAGTGTAAAAGTGTGGTGTTATGTTGTTGTTGTTGTTTTTTTTTTTTACAATGTTATGAGCTCTCTAACATCATAAAATACATATATATTGTGTGCTACAATTATTTGCTGACATCTTTATCTCATATCGTATTAAGTAGGGCATGGCACATGAGTGGTTAGAATGAAAACTACAATGACTAAAAGCTTGTGATACTAATAGAAGTCGTGGCATGAATAAAAGTTGGGTTCCAATATCTCAGCACCGAGCAAGAAAACATTCCACACCAACAGCTGTGGAATCACATCGGATTTTCTTTTTTCTTTTGATGATAACATCTGCAGACAGTCTGAATAAATAATTGAGTCCAGACATTGACCTCAAGATTTCTTTGATTTACCCATTTTTACAATTTAAGCCAACTTCTGTTTGTCTGTGTTCTTGTCATCATCTGTACCTTTGCACACTTTAAGTCTGAATTCCAAGACTAAGTCTGCACTAGTCTAGACCTGTGAGAAGTCAGCACTATGTTTGAGACCATCCAATATCCAGCAACTCTAGTGGCTCAGGGCAAAACATATTTGGACTATATTGCTAAGGTATCAAATTTTGTTTGAACAGGCTCCATGGGTTCGAAATTTCTCTGCATCTTGGCCCATCTATTTCAATTCTTCCCAGTAATTCGACAGGAGCACAATAAATACAACCCCGTGAAATGGTAATAGCGTGCTTTTGGAGCTAAAATTTGATAAGCTGGGTCTACCTAACCAGAAAAGTCACACATGTATTCCTGTTAAACAGGCAGCAAGATAATGGCAAGTGGGTTAGAATTTCACCTGCCCGATTTTCCCAAAGCTCAGGGATATTTTCACAGAGAGGAAGGTGTTTTTGTAAGATGAAGAGGTCTGGCTGTACATATATTTGTGAGAATTATTTTGGGTTTGTTGCAATAACTTTCTGACTAATAATGTGTAAACCAGTCTCAGAAAAGAAAAAGTAACACTAAGTAAATTGCCTTTCAGGCTTAGAATACTGACCTTAAGTTTTGATTGAAAGGAAGTGTTCATGGTAGCCTTCATGGTGTATCTGCTGGCCCTTTCTGCAGATTAAAGTATCAAAGGAAAAGCCACCTTGTGGATATCCTCTTTGCCTTAGTGATATAATCCTCATTTGGCACCTAGCATCAGGATTAATCATTGTCTTTTGATGAACTATCCTCTAGTTTGCTATCATCAGCCATCAAAACGTTTAGCATTTGATGAATCCTACATTTACTGCAAGGTTAGGATTGTGACTACTGAATGAAAAGTTAAATTTGATAAGATTTTATTTGGCATTATCGTATGGTTGCATCTGTCAATGATAATGTTGGTATATATGCTATATATTACAGGAGAAGCATATTCAAACAAGAAAGAGGAAAAAAAACACAACAACTTTGATATAAGAAATAGTAGATATATTTCCATTCCAATGAAAAGCTGAAAATAAAACTTCATAATTATTTTGGTAAGTTTGATACATAAAATCAGTTCTAAACTGACATACAAGTGAAAAGAACAAAACAACATTTATTTTCAAAGAATCAATAAAACTGGAATGACATGTCATGTTGTGTCGCAACACAGGTTACAGTATCACATGGCAGTCTTTCTCATGGAAAGTAAGGGTGATGGCATGTCACATGTGGGACTACATAGAGTCTTGGCCCAAAGGAAGAAAGAAAACAAAAGTGAAAACGTTGACACGCCACTGGCGAAACCGCCACTCCCAGTTGATTCTCTACTCCGGTGCACTACAAAGAGCCTTTCTCCTTCTTTCTAGCCCAGTGAGGATTATACAGGTGTATTGTGATGTATCCTCTTCATTTTGTAGGCTCCACTGATTTTTCTTTGACTTCATAAGGACACCAGGTATTGAATGTGTGCAATAAAATACTGGCACCTTCAAGAAAAGCCATTTACTCTCGGTGTGCCCAGATCTTTCCGTCAGTTGTCAAAAGTTTGTATGGACATTATCTGATGCCAGAATGCGTCTTCAAGTAGGTTGACCTCCAGGGTGAGACTAGAGGATTCAATTGAAATCATATGATCACAAAAGGTATACCACTTCCACCAAAGTATAAATGGTCCCAGATGGAAACCGCCATGGATGCTAGGATGTGACAGGAAGAGTGGACCACGTTTTCACCCTTAAAAAAATTTGTTAATGGTTGATAGACAAGATGATCCAAAATTGTGCAAGAGTTCACGCGGATAGAGACATGAATCCCTCCAATACTTCTGACATTGTATAAAAATAGGACATGACACTTGGTAATAGTTATGTGATATTTCATTCTGTCAAATCATAGAAACTGCCAAAGAAACAGACAATATATTTCAGTTTTGCAGGTAATTTCTATGTCAGTGAATATCATCTTAACCAAATGTCCTTTAAAATGGCGGATCTTTCTGCTCATGTCAGAAGTAGATTTTTTCCCGGTGTGGCAAGTATGGTATTTCACAATGAAGATTCAGTGCAATTGCAACACCTGTTAATGATGGCAATGGCCAGAATGACAGTTGCATTCTCTTTAGCACTCTAACTCTAATACACTATTAAGGATATCAAACTAATCATTGTTCATTAATACCAATGTTTGTTGTCACCTTCATCAGCAGCAGATGTTTTACCACATGATAGTAAGAACTTTGAAGATAATGGTCACTAATCTATTGCAGAAGATATATGGAGTGAATAGAAAGGATTCTCTGAAGTATACCAACATTGAAAAAAAAAAAAACCCCTCAAATTATGAAAGTTCAAATCAGTAAGTTGATGATGTCATGCTCTTACAATTTCTCATTCATTTCATGTATAGAAATGACAAAAATCTCATATTTAAGCTGTATAAATATAAAACTTGCCTTTAAATCACCAAAAATAAAAGGGAACAAATGTAACTTGGATTCGTTTTTGTATGGGAAAGGCTTTTACCTGTATAAGCCAAAAAATAACAATATTTCCAAATTTCATATATTACAGATGTAAAAAATTGTGAGGGAATGACATTACCAACTTGCTTATTTGGATATCCATAAGGACTTGTCAAGAAATGTTTAAAAAAATGTGAAATTTTAAAATGTCATATCTTATTATTTCTTATCCAATTTTTGTCATTTTTGGAATGTTCTGTAGGAATTTTTTTTTCTCTTTCTTTTAGAGCTTATTTTTTTCCTTTTTTTTTGGTGAATTTCCTCTTTAAGGCCAGAAAGAGGAAATGTCAAGGGATGTTTTTACTTGGCTGGCTAGTTCTCCATCTTTGGTTTAACCTCCCAGACAAGATGGACTCCTGAGATCCTCTCCTCACTCTTCAAATAAGTTTGTAGCCTCTGGCATCGAAGTTTAAATTTCAGACTCCGTGTGGAAGTGCCGTGTATGTGAGGATCGTGGGATAGTCGAGGGCGGATGATTCCTCTGAGGAAGGATCTCCCAGAGGGGGGTCAAAGCAGTGGCTCCATCATCGTTGAGACCAGACCGAGCTTCCAGTTCGGTGGTTCCCAAAAAATTGATTCCAGTCATAATTATTTGAGCATGTGTGTATTCAGTCATGGCCTAGTTTGGATAACTTTCAAGATTCCCTCTAGGCCTCAGAAACTGATCTCATATTTGAGTGATATTTGCTTGTTTCAAATCTTAGATTTGAGTGATAAATTTGCTTGTATAGCTACAGATCTAGACCATGATATTTGAGTGTTTAATGTAGTAAATAACTTGTTAAAGCTAAGTGGTATGCAATAGAGTTATTTAAGAATCATCATTTGCAGCTAAGGCTCAATTGCAGGTGATTTTCACAAAAGTGTTGCAGAAAATGGTGAAAGGAATTATGAGTGACGGTCACATTGCTGGACCATGGAGCTGCAGTCAGTAGCTCCATAATTGGATGAAGTGTGATAAAGAGAGCATAATACTGGACATGATGGACTTCATTTTGATAATTTGAACTTGGTGCAATTCACATATATATCATTCATTCTGAAAATTTGTCTGCTCAATACTGATTCAGTGTGTGCAATATTTCTTCAAGCCCTTATTTTTAAGTTCTTGATAATCCCGAGTATTTTCCAAGCCTACTTTTCTCTAATGTCAGTATACTTTCATTAGAAGAGTTGTTTTTTTTTCCATCGATTTCCTCACATACCTTCATTTCACTCATCTTCAACCCACAGCTCTGTTGGAACTGACTTTGAACCGATTTATGCTTGTCATTTTTGTTACCTAGGCTTTCATTCAAGCTGTAAATTAGGTGATATGAGTGAGAGATATGTTCATCATTCTGCAACACCCTGTACCCACGACAGAGATTGCCAGAGTTTGGCAACATAGACTACTGCCATTCTTAGGGTCAATAACTTGTGTAGGCAAAAAGAAAAAAAAAAGGCTGCCCCATGAGAAAAAGTGAAATATGATAATCTTGAAGTCTAGCGGCACATAGCGAGTCTGCTCTGAGTTTTTTAAAGCATTTTTATTTTCATGTTATATGGGTCATTGTCTTATGGACCGCTATTTGAACTTGGATCATTTGCAGTCAAAATATGAAAGAAGATCTATACAGCACAAATCATTTGTGTAATGTAGTGGTTGTGGTGAAATAGATTACACCAAGTTGTTGAGAACAAATGCTTGTCTGTAATAATAATCTGCCAGGAGCATGTATCCAGATGAGCACTGGCTTATGACCAAGTTTGTGGACATTTCTGCCATGGTGACAAATAGCCATGTTATTGATGATTATCACTTTAATTCATAAGTAATGACATCTCTTCATCAATTGTTTACTAAGAGGGTAAAAGGCACCATTTATAATATACTTGTATATTGTACTGAACTTCAGTTTAGATCATTTAGTGCTTCAACAGACACTGACCTTTAAAAGTTTTGAATGATCAAGTACACAAAGTAGCATGAATCTCTTAAATGTGAGTTTGAAACTACTAAAAAAAATACTGAAAGCTACATACACTGACAGCACAACAGTTCACAGACTGGGTTTGTAGATATGGGACAGAAATATCCTTCAATCTAAGAAAAGTACGTATTCAATGAAATCTTGACCCGTAATATAAAGTCGTGTCCAGGCCTCATGCACCTATCATTAATCCTTTCCCTATGAAATCCTGCAATTTGATTACTTTCCTCCCCCAAGACCTTTTTCAATGTAATTCAAATCAAATTTAGCTTTATTAGGATATTGTGCATGTGACGAATGTGCTGCATTCTGATATAGTGTCCTTCTATAAAGGATTTAGACAGAAGATGGAGTTTAACCCGCTGAGGATGGGCTGATTTTGCTACAACACGCATTTCCCATAGACACTTGCCTGAGTATACTCGGCATTCATCCTCAACGTTTTAAAATGTAATATGGATTTGTGCAAAAGTGAAGAGGCCATGAACATATATAATATGAATGATTTGCATTTGTTTTGAGAGTGGTGTACATCAAATTTAGGAGGATTCAGTCATGCTAAGTATGTGAGGTGATTTAAACTGGGCCCACAGTGGTTGCCAAAGAGTGTAATAGTGTATCATGCTGTGAGGACCTATTGAATGGAGGACAGTTATATCTCGAGTAGATAATAGGGAGCTTTAGATTTTAGACGCAGGGACATTCAGAGGGAAAAAACATGTTCTGAGTGTGCGCAGAAGCGCGCGTCAAGTCGATCTATTTTCAGCTTGCGTCGCCTGAGTTTTTTACTACGCGTACTGGGCTATTTTTACGTCTGCACAGTTTGCAACATAGAGAACCACTTCATGCACCATGCTTATGGGGGCGCCATTTTATTTTTTATACGTTGCATCCCAGCGTAAGGGGAGGAGAGAACGTCCAGCCCACTCATTGTCTCAAATGTCCGTGCGTCAAAATCTAAAGCTCCCTAATGTCAAAGCAGAAAGGTATGCTGATCTCTATGCACTGGATACAGTACAGTGTGGGTGCACTGTGTTCTGTGCATTATTTCAGTGTATGCTGTGTTAGGTGTACTGAATGCTGTGTTCTATGTACTGAAACACTGTACAGAATAGTTTGACATGGAAGTTGCACCACCAAGAATACTAAAAAGCGACTTTGTTTACATACTGGACATTAGGTAGACACGTATACATTCAAAACTTCATTTTATTTTATTTTTATTTTTTATTTTTTTTTGAACTGGCGAATATAATGGTCATGTTCACGTCCTATTCCTTACAAAATGGCTATCATTATAATGTGCTCTCATCAAATCAACAGACGAGGACAGAGAAATAACATCCAGAAGTTTATGCCATATAATGTTTAATACAGAATTTTATAGTACTCGCTTAAAAGGCTGGTTTGGACCTATTTGAGGGACAATTTTAGGCCATGTTTTCTTTTTTTTTAATTTTTTTTTTTTATGTTTTTATTGAACAATAATAACATGTAGAAAAATAGGTATAAACACATTTGACGCAACAGAAGCACTGAAAAATAAGACATAAGAAAGAAATAAAAGAGAGAAAAAAAAAGAAGAAAAAGAAAAATAACAAAATAACACAGTCACAGTTAAATTAAAATATGCTGGCCCGCGGGTATCCACTATGATGTATCGTGAACTACCAATATTCGGGCCTCCCCCTAGGATGACCGATCTTTGTGTGTCCTTTTTTCTTTTTTTTTTTTAAACTATGGCATTTTTTTCCTGTTTGTTTTTTCCCACCTCATTTCTCATCAAAATAAGCATGACACTTCCTGTCAGTGCTGGCAGACAATAAATGAGCGGAAATCATGCAATATGGCACCTTATTACTCTCAGTTTCACAAGATTAAGGTTGAGAATTTCCCAGAGGAACCAAGTGGTTGATTTAGGTCTTTGCTTGCTCCAATCCCCCCTGCTCCTCTGGGCTTCTCACCCTTGCCTCTCTGATCGCTCTACCTGTGTTGTCAAGACTACAATTGCTGAGCATCACATGCTCTTATATTGAATTCTGCATATAAACCTCACTTTTATGGGGGTAAAAAATGTTTCTCATGAAGACCAATTTAAAAAAAAAAAAATGTTATAAAAAACTGTCTTTTATCAAATTGTGATCATCACAATTTCATAGTCCCTCTATTACATTTTGATTGTTTACTTAGTTAAGCATGTTAATCTTGGTTGGAACAACAGTAATCAGTGCAAACAAAAATATCACAGACCACAGGGATATCATTAGGCTGATACATAGGTCTGCACTTCTTGAGGTAACTCTCTCATATTAGTTTTATCGTTTGAGAATAGAATGCCTATCTGTATTTGTGTTTTTCCTTCATACAAAACTAATCTGCCTTTGATCAGAACTCTTGGCAGAAGTCTGTGACAGTTCAAAATATTTATCTCATCACATGAGTTACGATGGAGATGGAGACCTCTCTGGAGTGAGGTAGATTTTGAGGAGTAAGATATACTGTGAGGAGTTTCGATAGCTACAGGTGTCTCACTCTGGACCTCCCAAACACCTGTTTGTGTCTGTCTCATCGAAAGTTAGAAAACTTCCTCCCCCACATCCTCATCACTCAGAGCTAAAACTTTGGCTGAATTCCCAGCTTGTCTTTCCTCTTTCTCACAATGTCGCTTAAAGGACAAGTTCACCTTCATAGACATGTGGGTTGAGTGAATGCAGCAATATTAGTAGAAGACATCAATGAGAGTTTAAGGAAAATTGGACAATCCGTTCAAAAGTTATGATTTTTTTGAAGTTTCTGCTCAATCACGGCTGGATGAGAAGACTACTGTAGCTTGTGATGTCACATGTGTACAACGATATAAAGAAATTATAAAGAAAATTCAACATATTTTCACTTATTTCATATTTTTCACTTTTCACATAACAAAAGAACACACGACTTCACTCTTTCGGAAGGCAAGGGGAATGATATTACCCTTAACATATGTCAGAAACAAGTCGATGAAATATGCACTATATTCAAAAAGTAAAGTTTTGTAAAATTCTCTTTTTATTTTCCTTATATCGTTCTACCCATGTGACATCATACACTGTAGTAGTCTTCTCATCCAGCAGTGATTGCGCAGATACTTTAGAAATTCATAATATTTGAACAGATTGTCAGATTTTCCTCAAACTTTCACTGATGTGTTCTATCAATATTGCTGCATTCACTCAGTCCCCATGTATATGAAGGTGGACTTGTCCTTAAACTCCTTCTGTACCATGGACTTTAGACTTTGTGTACAATGCCATGGAGTTGTCCTAGACCCCGTTTACAGTGCGAGGCTCAGCCGCAGCTAGGCAGTGGCCGAGCCCGCCTTCATTTCAGTGTAAATGCGCAAAAGGCCAAATGCAGGGCCAAAATTGGCCGCGCATTTGGCCACGCTCTGGAGGTAGTCTCGGCTGCGGCCGAGCCCGGCCTTTTCTCAGTGTAAACGCTAACTGGGCCAAATGCGCGGCCAATTTTAGTCTGGCTTCCAAACCCTCTGCCCGTAGTATTTCGTTATTCAGGATATTAACCCCCTTAACGTCGAAAACTAGTATAGTTTAAGGTGGTTTTGTCCTGCAAAGGATTTTTCCTTCGGCAAAGGCCTTTGCCCGAACGGCATCTTCGTCGCCATGGAATCCAGTTGGCAAAGGGTCTGAAAACCAGACTATACCAAATTGCGTTTGTTTACCAGCAGAGCGCCACTATGACAAAATATTGAAAGGTTTGAATTAAAGGCGCGGCCAAGCCCGGCAGTGTAAACGGACAAAATCGCGGGGCTTGGCCCCGCAATTAAGGTGGGCTCGGCCTAGCCCCGCACTGTAAATGGGGTCCTACAAGTATGTCAATTGACTATCAAAGCACACAAGATGTTAACTGTTCAATGGAATAGAAAGGTAATATTTTTCCTCCGGATGTGCTATGAAGTATTATGGAGTTTTATGAGAGTGATTGTAATTTATGACAGCAAAGAGAAATATAGTGGAATGAAAGCACTAGTGGAAGTTATAGTGATGGTAACACTGGCACCAACAAAAATAATAATACTGTAGATAATGATAGGCCAAATGACTTCAGTTATTATAAAGAAGTTATATGACACAGTTAAAAAAGGTAGATGTAAGATTTTACGACATCATTTGGGCCAGATACTATTTTCATGATGACATGGATGATCTTGTCATGCGTTAAGCACATGAAAATGGAAGATTCTCATCTCAGACATGAGGAAAGAATGGGATAAGTTGATATTGGCAAAGTACTAACTCAACATGTGTAGCTTTAGTAAAATGTGCCAGTTGAAGTAACTTGAAGTACATATTTTCATTCTGGCCTATTTTTAAACAAAAATTCATTATCTATAAGATGAGCCCATTGATATCAAAATTGTGCGATAGCAATCTAATTTTCTTTTCACTTTGTGAAGTTGTTAGGGATATTTGTGAATGATTTGTGAATATTTATACAAAATAAATTCTTAAGGACTTTACTTCGAAGGTCATGACTTCTCAGTTCACCACAAATGAATTCCTAGTACAGTTGAACCTCTATTATCCGGCCTCCCTTTATCCGGATCTCTCTATTATCCGGACGCAATCTCGCCGTGATTTTTTTTAATCTTTTTTTAAGAAACTCCTTGAGAACTCCTACACAAACACACATGAATTACATATACTTGATACATTTCTTAATAATTATTTAGGTAAATCATCCCAAGAATTTATAAAAGAAAAATGATTTCATGCTTGCAAACACGAACCTCTATTTTGGGGTCTGTTACTGAGTGTAACAATGAAAAGGTTGCAGCATACACATTACTACATGTGGTACTACAATGGGCTACATCAGTACATGTGTATGTATATGTACATGTATAAAGCATTGAGTCTCCCGTATCCGGCCAAATCCCTTATCCGGATGAGCCCCGGTCCCGACTTGTCCGGATACGAGAGGTTCAACTGTAATCAATATATATTTGGTGAATTATCAGCCATTTTCTTTTCTGGGGCTTTTCATCATCAACCTCAAGCAAATGAGAGATGTAAAGTGTTTGGATGTAGATCCACATTTAAAATTCCAATGCGAGATTGACACATCCCAAAAGCTTCATTAGATATATGAGTTATGACTTTGATAGTGATATTTTCTGTCTTACAGATATTTTCATGTCATCATATACCAGTTAATTTCTACTGTTTTTCATTTGGACCTCCAATCACATCACATCACGTCAGGAATTCAACAGGGGACTTTGAAGGAATGTAAGTTTGGAATCTAGAGGCATAAAATTAGAAATATATGAATCAGTATTGCAATTCGTCAGGGAAGATATGGTAGATATAATGAATTTGCAAGTTCCATGGTCTGGTAGAATTGGATGAAGGATGATGATGAAGACATCTCGACAGTCACTTGGGAGACTGGTTGCTGACGCCATGGAAACCAAGTCAGTCATTGGCTGTTTCTTCAGTGACCCAAAGTTTGCCCTTTGGGGCTAGTCTTGGTTCAAGCTGTTCAGATTACTTTCTAGGCTTTGTCCCTCTGTGTCTCTGGTGCTTGCATTATGCAAATAGTTTGTGGCACTTCTGACAAACCGCACTCTCCAACATGGTCTAATAAAAAATATCTTTAAAGGACAAGTTCACCTTCATTAACATAAGGATTGAGAGAATGTAGCAATATTAGTAGAACACATCAGTGAAAGTTTGAGGAAAATTAGACAATCGATGCAAAAGTTATGAATTTTTGAAGTTTTTGTGCAGTCACCGCTGGATAAGAAGACTAACTGCAGTGTATGATGTCACATGCGTACAACAATATAAGGAAAATATAAAGAGAATTTCACAAAATTTCATCTTTTGAAAAAAGTACACATTCCCTTGACTCATTACTGACGTTGTTATGGGTAATATTATTCCCATTGCCTTTAGAAAGAGGCAAGTCAAGTGCTCTTTTATTATGCGAAAAAAGTGAAAATATGTTGAATTTTCTTTACATTTTCTTTATACTGTTGTACTCATATGACATCACGAGCCTTAGTAGACTCCTCATCCAGCGGTTCCGACACAAAAATTTTAACAATTCATAACTTTTGCATCGATTGTCCAATTTTCCTCAAGCTTTCACTGATGTGTTCTACTAATATTGCTGCATTCTTTCAATCCTTATGTTAATGAAGGTGAACTTGTCCTTTAAAATTCAAAGCAGTGCAAAGACATATGTCATCACTGCAGTTAAAATTTGGTTTTTCTTTAGTTCTGGCAGTCTGCATTAAAACAGCAATAAAGTGGAGAACAATATGCAACTTAATGCTATTTTCAAAGTAATATACTTGGGACTCATCTTCAAGGGGTTAATATGGTTTGAGTTGTGTAAAATGAAGATTTTTATGCCAAGTGTGAACATCCCTCCTATCTGATTCTTGGTTTGTGTCCTTCCCCAGGACTAATCAGAATTTGAGTTGTGCTTCCACTAGATGTAACAATGTTTTTACTAGCCTTTCTTTATCGAGACCATGAGGTGTCTCCTGAGGTCGTTTGACATTACCTGATTACTGAGGTCAGTTATGTGATAATGAATACATCGTACCATATGTGAGGAAAGAAGGGTGTTATTCTCATGGGAGTGGGGATTGTGAGTAAGCAATACATCCCATTGCTTCTGTACATCATGTGTCATGATGACCACATAACATGAGGTATCAATTTTAGAAATTAATGGTAATTCAGTATTTTTCTGTGTATGTGCTTTATAATGAACAAAGGAGGTGCTATACATTTCCTTTCCATTTTGTTCAGGCACATGGTTGAATATTGTACAAATGCAATCTGATATATAGGCCTACCCCTTCATAACAAAATATGTAAAACTTGGCAATACAAGTATTGAAAACTGTTAATTTTAAAGTAAAATAAGTTGAGACCCACTTTGATATAGAAAAAAATCACAAACAAAGAACAAAATAAAGAAATATGTATTCATGCAAAATTTGAGAGAATGTCATAGCAGTGTTGTTTTAGGTACTGCAATAGTAGTAGAACCCATAATTTGGTATTCTATATCCATGCTACTTATAATACATATGAATTATTAATTAACACTTTACAGACAAACACTGAAAGGCTGGAATCACTTTTACATTAGCTAGAAGTGATCAGTCATTTGAAGAAGGATGTGCTTTCATCACTTGTAAGGAGTAGAAATGTTTTAGTCTTGAAGAGAGACTAGATGACCTCCACTAATCACCCCTTCTTTTTTTTTAAACCATTGTGCCCTTCTAGGTATGAATGTAAGAACTTTCCTGCAGGATGTCGATGATAAAATACCTGTATACTGATATCATGGTTGCAGTTGTCATTGTTAGAGAAGGACCTATCTAGTATTTTAATTTGGTATTCACCATTGAAATATGAGGACTTGCATACACCTGTTGGGACGTGATGATTAACACATACTATGTGGGGATTATATGACCAGTTATAAAAATGTAGGAACTATGGTTCAACTTCAAAGAGTTTAGTTCTGAAGTGCCACAGGAAGGCCATGTAACAAATTACTCTTTACTAGAGTGCACAAAAAGACATGGGTAAGCAAAAGATTATTATTATATCGCTGTCCAGAAAGCAGGTTGGAATCCTGCCGGTACCGTTTTTTCCAACATGCTTATTAAATTATAGTTCAGCAGTTACGATCTTACAAATACATTTGCACAGAGGGAAACGAGATAAATTTTTTATAGCACAAGATATGGGTAGCAATCCAATTCAACTCTGTCTAATGAAGCAAATAATGCATTTTTGGGGTTTTAATGATATCTTCCAAGAAGAAATATATGATTTTCTGATCTCTTTGTTTGCTTGAAAAAGTCAAAATCAGCCTCAACCCAAATTTTGGGTAATGAAAATTTTGGTAATAAAGGGGTATCAAAATTTTGTAGGAAATTTAAAGGTAGGGTTTGATGGAGAAATAATCAGAATAGTGTACAATCAGTCTGTGTTGAGTTACAGAAGGAAAAAGCTTGCACAAGACGATTGGCACAGTAAAGTGTTCTGGATATTAGATGGAGACAGCTTTTCATGTACGACTGGAAAATGCTCCCAATAATCACCTTTTCCTATTATTTCCTTGGTCTCAAGAGCTCACTTATTCGATAAAACCGAAGACTGAGCGGGAACACAGGAATATTACTATTCTTTTTATTGCAGCCATTTTAATTAGTAATTTTTTGGAATCCAGTGTATATGTATGTGTATGCCTTCCAGCTCTGATGTAAAGTCCATATGCATCATAACAATTTTGAAAACCTATCACAGACATTTGATAACCGAAGATGTCACAAATATGAAATATTGAAGAAAATCAACAAATTTGAGATTTCTGTAAGGGTCTTACTTTGTAGACTATTTCAGAACAATCTCCATCTCCTTCTGCTCCATACTGTTATCTGCCTTGGCTTCATCATCCCATTCAGGCACTGGTGATGGATAGGCTTGTCAATAATGTAACCATGGAGCTACGGTAGCTCCATGATGTAACCACCAGACTGCATAAACCATGTAATGTCACTACCAAAGACAAATCATCTCAGTATGTATTTACTTAGTCTCTGTTTCAAGACCTAATTTTTCTCCTCATTATGTGTTTATTGGCACTGTATACTATATTATATCCATCTCTACTACTCTAATATATGCCCTTCTTATGTCTTCAATCTATACTCAAAAGCAAAGAAGATTTCTATTGAAATTATCCTCTTTATTGTTACCTTGTGTGTGTATGTGTGTGTGTGTGTGTGTGTGTGTGTATGTATTTATACACATACATGCACACTACACTCACGTACACTTGACTTATAGTTCTAGTTGAATTTCAAGGGGAAAAAGTGATTTATCCGTCAATACTAATAAGTGACAGCTAGAATCCCAAGGGACACACCAAAAGGATTTGAAAGCTGAAGTGTATTTTTCATTATTTTCCCTCAGAGTGTGAGAGTCAAAAGCAGCTTTGAGTATTGATGTTATTTCCCTCCATGACCCAGGGATACGAGTTCAGAGGGAAAGAGGTAACTGTTGTCCCCCATAAGTCTTGGTGACCTTCTTAGGAGGATGCCAGGGTGAGATTGAGGGGAAAGATGCCAGTAGTTGAACTTGATGTGGATCACGGAGGATTTGAAATACTGTACGTGGGGATGTCACATGGTTTCCTGCTTCAGCTCGAAGCAAGGAGAGCTGCCGGTATCTTGTCATGTGATCTGCGCACCAGGACTGACAGATGGCCCGTCCGATACTCTCCTTGGTGAGATTGCGTGACCTTGAGAGAGAGTCTTGGGAGGATGATGGGAGGAAGGCTCTGAATCCTGATGACCATCACCTCATTCCTCCTTTCACTGTAGCTGCATTCACACACAGAAGTTATCGGTTTTTGCATTGCCATACAAAAATCGATTTTCATTTGCCACCATTCACAAATGGCTTTAAAAAAAATCCCTAGGCTGCAAATGAAATGCTACAAATCTCCATACTATTACTTAAAACAATGAACAAAACATGAACCTGGGCTACGAGTGTGTGGGCTTAGTGTGGCAAGTTGCATTACGGGATTAAATATAGAATTGATTGTTTCTACATTTACATATGCTGTGCAGGCAAATTATTGGGAGTTTAAAAAAATGTCAAGCTGGACCAATTTTGCATTGCAGTACATATTTTGAGAGTTTATTGTTTTTTGTGTCCACACACAGAAGTTAAAAGTTTTTGCATCATGTCGCAAAGACCAGTTTTGCAAAAAACCTTGATTTCAAGAGTGTATGAATGGACATCATATCTGTGTGAAAAGAATCATTTGGCAGCATTGGGCAGACTTATGTAGACTGGTTCGATGTGAGTTACATTTTGCCTCCAAGCCGCATTAACCCATGAGGCCAAGTTTGCCATACTTTAAATCCATAGGGAATTACTATTTTTCGAAAGCAATGGGGCAACTCCCTCTTGCGCATTTTTCAGTAAAGCCATTGACATGTCATGTGACACAGTTGTCATGGGTAATTAGAAAGTTAGGTTGTAAGCTAAGTGGCAGATTTCCAACTTTCAAGTGACGAGTTTCATATCTCATATGAAAGTTCGGTTGTAATATAAGGAAAGTGGCAGATTTCCAACTTTCTTGGTCAACAGCTACGCGCATCATTCTTGTGACATTAAGTATTCCTCATCATGGTGAACAACAATGTGCTTGAAATAGAGCAGCATTTCAGCTGTCCCTCTCAGCCTGTACAGATTGTACCCCGTTGTAGGATGCAGGTATCTACCGGCAACAAGAAACAACTTCTCTGAAATTCAAGACTATACCGAGTGATTCTATTGCCTTTCTTCCTCTACATCATGGAGGAGGCATGCTGGCTTCAAGCAAAGATTCGTCTGCGAGATCTTCATTACTTCCCCTCGTCGGCTACGCTATTCCTCTCTTTGAGCAGGTTGTGATTGTTTGGGCTGGAAACCGAAATCTCCGAACAGCAATTGTTTTTGTGGGTGGATTAGATTACTCGTCTTCTTCGGGGGCTGATCTTTCCCCGAGTCGAGTCGGTGGAGCTATGGAATGGCTGCTTATGTTCAAATTCCCAGCTGCCTTGCCCTTCCTCGATTCGCTTGGGAAGGGATGGATGGCTATATGAAATACGGCATTGCAGCGATTACTATTCCAACAAGGATTGCACTCCATAAACTCATCCAGGCCTGGATTCCAACCTGAGATGAGCTAAACAAGCAGGGTACCATCATTCCATCTTGGGAAATTTATGTGCCCTGGCGGAGATAGATAATGAAGAGAGACTAGCCCCGCGTTCACATTGGTCCCCGCGACGCGGGGACAGCCACAAGAGATCTTATCTTTTTTACGACTGACCGTTCACATTGGTATCTCATCTGTCCCCGAGCTGTGGGGGCATTTTGGGGCTTGGAGCGAGCTCTGCCACTTGAATCCAGGCATAGCGCATGCGCACATTTGATGACCACAGCTGGACGCTATCAATTGCGCCCCAAGGTCACTCTCCCCTCCAAATCTTGTCCCCGTACCCGACTTGCTTCGCGGGGACGAGGGGACAAGTCCCAGCGAGCGTTCACATTATGGTTTTGGAGGAGAAAGTCCCACAGCTCGGGACTTTCCCCGCGTCGCGGGGACCAATGTGAACGCGGGGCCCGTTGGCCTTTTACAGCTTTGTCTTTCAAGACAAGTATTTTCATCTTGTGTCTTGCAGAGAGGTGTGACACATACAGACATTCCACTTTGCCAAATGAGCACACAATGAACTCTTCCTGGATAAGACGTGACTGCACATTTTAGTGCTCAGCAGTGACAACTTTTTTCATACATCTGAGATTTAACCAGAGATGTAAGATTCTTGGCTTTTTTTTTGTACTGCTTGCACTGCAAAAATGTGTAAATGTTTGTAGTTAGTAAAGGAAATAATAATTTATTGACAAAATTACCCTACAACATTATCTTTTTTTCTGCCCAGCACAAGTCATCTGGTACACTTCCCAGCAGCTCTCATTCACACCTCTCATCCTGTCTGTATCTAGTAATACACTCACCCTACTGAAGCAGCCCTGTGTGACTGTATGAATACTCATTACCTATGCATTATTCTCTGCAAGCAGACCTAGTTTGGCCAGGTGCAATGATTAATCATGTATCATGTGTCCATTTTCTTGACTGCCCCTCGAAATCAGGACTCTTATGATCATCGCTGTCCTTTGTTGACCATCCACTGAATGCTGTTTGATAGTTCTAGGAGTGGTGGTGTCATACAGGACTTTGCAAGTTATAGAGTGACTGGACAGTGAGACTATGAACATCATTATAGAGTTGCTAACTAGATTATATTCATGGAAGTGTATTCAGGAGGAAAAAGAGATAGTGCATTCCTGCAGTCCCTGCCCTGGTGAATTTCTACATTCCATGGCAGGTCTGATTGCACTGTGTAAACTTCAGTCTGTTTTTATAGACTAGTCTCCTCCTCTGAGCTCGGATGGCACATGTCCGCTCCTCTGCATTACAAACTGCAAACAGCAGCCTGTACATCACAGCTCCCTGTCGGTCCTTCCAGGCAGCAACCGCACCGCCGGCTGCCCCAAGCCCCCCTCTCTCTCTCCTGTCTTCATTCTTACCCTCTCATCTCTACATCAGGATATATATCTAGCTCATGGATTACGTTTCTATAGAGGAGAGCTGTCACGGATTCTGCAATATTTGGCTATTTCATGAAGAGTGTGATATTCGCCACCTTCTTTGTGTCTGTGAATGTGATATATGTTTTCAGTCAGAAGGAAGCAAGCTTTATTCTGCCTCCATACATGAGTTGGGAAGAAAGGAAAGATACAACCTTGATGTCCTTGTCACTTCTACCAGAGGGAGTCCTCCAGGATGTGTGGATCGGAGTTGACGATGCCCTGTCGGAATTCATCCCTGGTGATGTGGAGTTTGGGAGTCATTCTGGTCGCAAATGAGCAGATGTGATTTGGCAGCACCAAACTGGATCATATCATGGAGTAAACAGCTGGTTGATTGTCCAAAAAACTGAGAATTTCTTTACTTTCAGAATGAAAAGTTTATATAAAAGACAAGAGGAAAACCAGGCTATCTTTGTTGTACCTGCTGCAAAAGGTTTTATTCTGCGTCAGGAACATATAAAGCAGGATATAACACCCTTCCCTGGATTATCTCTCTCACTTGTGTAACTCTTATGTGTATCTTTCTGCTTTTGTGTCAAAACCTTGTGATGTACCTCAAGGGAAAAAAAAAGTTCGAAGTAAAGTTTGAGGAAAGATTTCTCCATTGTGACGACCACACAGACTCCTAGCTGTGACAAGGAATTTGACAGACTGTTCTGAAACTCAAAGTTTGCTGATGTATGTAGTAGTTTACAGACTGTAATTGGGGGAGAGATGTTATTGTTCAGTCTTGCATTAGGTTGCATTTAGCAAGCAGGTTAGGATGTTTCAGAAAGGGATGTGAAAACAGATAAAAGTGCAGCTGTTTACTGACAGGTGTCTTTGATTCATGCAGGGGGAAAAATGACTACCGCTCCCTGTCATGGTAGGATGGGATTGACAGAGTGTTCAACTTTATCATCATCATCTTCATCACCATCATCACTACAATCATCTTCGTAATCATCATTTAGTTCTGTCATCTAAGGAGTGTTGCCATGGTGATGGAATTCATTGGAATGAGAACTGTGTTAGGTAACAAGGAGACGATCAAACCCTGAGCAGGGCTTAAGGAGAGAGAGAGGAGAAAGAAAAGAAAAAGATGGATGGCTTTCAGGGATTACCCCAAATCTTGGCCTACCTGTGCCGAGATGTTGGCTCCACCCTACTGGTGTTGTCATGCTGTGGAGCTGTGCTCCTCAAGTTTGTGGAATGGTTGCTAGGGGCGACATGGACGGGATTCTCCCCAATACAGGTGAGATTGTAAGGGGTACATCAATTTCGGAGAGAGCTGCTCTTTCATCAGTCATAGACTTAATTTGTTTTTGTTTTTTTAAGAACAGGTATGTGAATGAACATTTGCAGCTTTACTGCAGAGGGGCATAGTGTCTTTTCATTTTGCTGTTAGTGTCCTTTTGCTGCTTAACTGATCTTCATTACACATATTACTTCTGTGTGTGTGTGTGTGTGTGTGTGTGTGTGTGTGTGTGTGTGTGTGTGTGTGTGTGTCAGTGTGTCATTCCTACTGTCCAAGACAGAAGTAAATCCTCTCACAGGGAGAGCTGATATTTATGGAAAATATTTTGTCAAGAATTACACTTGGCACAGTAATGGCCATCTCTAAATGAAAGTAGAAACAAACGACAGTTACAAATATTTCAGTCTGTTGAGGTAAGTGAGAAGGCACTTAAAATGATCTTTTGAAAATGACACATGTATGCAGGCACAGATTTTAGATCTGTATTTTGCAATAACTGTTAAAGGCATAATTTACCATTTGCAGATGAAAGCATTAGTGCTATAAAATAGTTCTAAAATGTGAGTTAGGGATAGAAACAACCACTGTCAAAATTTGAATTCGTATAATGGATGTTAAGTGTTGTTAAATACACAAAATGTGAACAATAGTTATAATAAAAAAATTCCAGACTAAAGCGTATACAGTTACGGTTTATTGAGAAAATCCCTGATATCTCCTTATATTTTAGGTTTTATTGCAAATATTTCATATGGTAGGATGTTTTATGATACAACAGACCTACACATATGCATCAAATATGATATCTTGAAAATTTTTGAAATCACTGCTCCCAAAGGTAAACTGGACCTTTAAGCAGTTGTGACTTAAATGCTCCACATCCTCTGTGCAAATTAAAAGTGAAGAAAGAAAAATTATTATGGAAAGCCAAGCATTAGGAATCATAGTCTTGAATCTTGTGTTTAAAAATATCTAATATCTAAATTTGAAGTTCATAGTCTCTTGAGAAAGATAAGCCTTTTGATGTTTATTAGTAGAACATAATTATTTTACATTCGACCAGATGACAAAAAAAAAAAAATCCTTCTTGAAAACCCGTAAACCTTGTGAGAAATCTCTCACATTTGCTGTCCCCTCAAATACGGTATACATGATCTATTTCCCTCTAACTTATCTCAATGGTCCTTTGAAGTGCTTGAGGACGATTATAAGAAAATGTGTCTGATTTCCTGTTTTGCCTGGTATGATACACATCCGCTAATTGAAAGGCATGCGTCAGATGATGTTTTTACCGGACCTATTACATTGCAGCGTAGTGGAACAGGGAACCTATTTTATGGTTGATTGAATACCTATAAAGCTCACCGAATTCCACCCTACAAAGATGTATCTCATTTGGAGGTGATTTCACATTAAACCAAAATAGGCATTCATCATAACTTACTCCCATGAATTCCATATATGAGACAAACATGTTTTTGAGACTCTGCATTGAACTATTTCAGGAATTGGAGACTTAATAGAGCAAGCAGGCCATCGTGATGTTGATTGAGAGGCTTCGGAACTGGAAATTTTAATGAGGAGGGATCGGGAACTCCCTCCTCTACGCAGGCTTAATGAGCGATTACGATTCTATTTTGTCGGCAATCTGGTTGGTATGGTTTTGCCATACATTTCCAGGTCGCTGCGCCGAATGATTTGGATATGTGAGTGATAATGAATATCGCAGGATTTCAGCCTCAGTGCAGAAAGCCGCCATGGTATCCACTTTCTGTTCCCTTACAAATGTTCTTTAGAGTTCTGGTGAAATGCAGCATCTGAAAGAAAGTATTTTAGTTTTTTTTTTCTTTCCTAAAGAAGAGTAAATGCGATATGTCTTTTACAGCAAATAAATATCCCAGCTTTTGTTAAAATCGGTTCTTAATCACTACCAATCAGACAAATGTATGATATAATTTCTTGAAAGTTGAAATCAAAATAATATTTGTATAGCCATTTATATGCAAGATAAAGTTGAATATTAACAGTAACACGTAGGTGATTTAGTTTCCTTCAGAACAAATGTAGTGAAGACTGAAGTATTCAATGTGAATAATGAAAAAGTCCTTGTTGATACAGAGGGGGTTGTTTATGATTCAAAGCTGTATCTACTTTCACCAAAGCAGTGGTCTACTGATAGGGATATTTATTTTCAGTTATTCTATTTTTAGTTATTCTGATTTCCCCGTTTTTCCCGTAAGTTTTGATATAGATTGAGACATACATATGGTTTATAGGATATGATTTGCCCTTCATGCTGTGAGTGAACCGGTGGACAAAACTGAGCAAAAGCCATTGGCTGTGATCAGTGTCTTATTAGAATCTTGCCTGCATAACTCAGAAGGGGCCATGTCGACCAGTGTATAGCACAGTCACCTTGTACTCTCAGTGCGCAGTCCCATTAGGTGCTACTAATTACCTTTTCAAAGAATTCCTCACTTTCTGTAATTGTTGTAAAAATCATTTCTCTCAAAATGGAGCACCCTAACACCTAGACGTGTCAAACTGTTAAGGGCTTTTTACACTTGTAAATTTTTGCTTAGCCTTGGACTATCGGTGGGGCTAAGGGGGGGCCTTAGCCCCACCGATAGTACGGGACTATCCTTAGCCCACTTTCTGTTTACACTCGTTTTTGCCAAAGTGGGCTAGCCCCACCGATAGTACGGTACTATCTGGCCCTGCAAAATAGCAGGGGTTAGCACCGCAATTGCGGTGCTAGCACCGCAATTGCGGTGCCAAGCAAGTGAGTGTAAACAGAACGAAAAAATAATCCTGGGCTAAGCGACGGAGACGAAGTGCGACCCTCACTGACCAATCAGAAACGAGGTAATCAAGTGCTGCCGGTGCGTGCGTGTACGTGTACAGTACACAGCGTAATTATGAATATTCATGTGGTTTGGAAAGTCCGGGGCTAAGAAAGACGAGTGTAAAAAGGTCAGTTTTCTCCTTAGCCCCGGACAAGAGATAGTACGGGACTAATTGGCGAGTGTAAAAAGCTGAAAAAATTGGTACGGGACTAACGATAGTCCTGGGTCAGAGAAAGTCCGGGGTTAAGAAACACAAGTGTAAAAAGCCCTTTAGAAGAGAAAGTAGGTCGTGTCAGTGCTTCCTCTGCTATCTTGCAATAAAAATCACCCCCTTAGAGGTCAAGGGTCATGGGCCCAGATGGAAACCCTCACAACTCGCCTTATAAAAGTCATAAAAAGACACTTTTTTGTCTCATATGATTTGTGATGTCACAAGTAGATATTCAGTGAGGTGATAACCTGTAAATTGATTTTGGTTATCATACTGTTTATCTTCATTTTTCAACTGCTCGAGTTCTCCTTTTTTCCCCTATATTTGTGTCATCACTTCTGTGTCCTATTTCTGCAATTTTTAGAAAGCCACTGATTGATGGGACTTTTAATAAAAAAACTTTGCTTTTATGTATAGTTCCTTTCATATTTTATCTTATTTCATTAGACATCCAAGCATTACAGTGTCATTTTACCATTTGTTCATGTGTATCTAGATACATCTTTGTTTTGATGTATCTTCAGTCGAGAAACATGCAATTTACAGGAAATAAAGATGTAAAGAGCTACATACTTTTGATGCAAGCTTCTAATCAAACCTCACAGGTATAAACATTTTACCTTAACCTTGACATCTGAATGATCTTTAAATTTCAAATATCATTCGTAATATTTTGTAGACCTTATATTTGGTGTCCTGTTGGGTCTATAAAATAAAATATGCTAATGTGTGTGAAGCAGAAAAAAAAATGCTTGACACAGTTCACTATATATCATTACTTGTTTATTCAGGAGACACACAGTATGTCAGTTCTTATATTTCTTGCTCTTGTCATAAAATTATGTTTTGGGTATGTTTGAGAAAATGACAATTTCTGTTGCTACTTTATAAATATTAAGCAATGACATAGCATTAGTCAAAACAGTTTGACATACCAAGATGTCAACAAGATGTCAAATTTAAAAGTATGTTTATTATGAAACAGAAAAATAAGTTGGGATATCTTACTCTGGGGAAAAGAGAAACATATACTCTAAGTATTTGTATGATAATGTGTTAACAAGGCATTTTGTGAAATATCTTAAGATTTCACATTGTTGAGTGTTATAATGGAATATGATTGCATTCTTACACCATGGATTAGATTAGACCAATATATGTATAATTTAAATGTTTGTTATTATGAAAACAGAAAAATAAGTTGTGATATCTTACTCTGGGGAAAAGAAAAATATTTATTTGATATGTGTTAACAAAGTATCTTATAAAGTATAGTCAGATATCACAGTGTTGACTGAAAACCTGTTATCATGGAATATGATGCCATTCTTACACCATGGATTAGATTAGACTTTACCCTTGAGAAATAATGATTGCGGAAATAAGACATATAAATGAATCAATTTTCCGGTACCCTGGATGAAATTTGATAACCACATTTTTTTTTCTATTACTCTGTTTGGTGAGAGTGGAGACAGATCTATGTCCTGTTGAGTATTCTTGTCCTTTTCCGTATTTTCAAGTCTGTTGACGGGAGGATTTTTTTTTAAAACTTTCTTAATTTGTGACGATATCCTGGGCTGAGTGTATAATGACTAGTTGGAAGGACCACCCTTTGAGTGTGTCACTTCTCAAAGACTACAGAGCAATTACTTTCTTACTCATCACCAATCACTGATGAATACCCCTCCCCTCCACCCCCCCCCCCAAAAAAAAAGATGACTAAATGAAAGTATGCTGATATACTGTGAAACATCAGGAGACAACAAGAGATGCCAGGAAATTCCAGGAGACTGAGGGTGCATTTATGCTTACTTTTTTGGGACCATCATCAGCATTTTGAAACACAGTTGTACCCTGACTCACTTTGATATAATGCCATTTCAAAACGCTGATTCAAAATCCACAAAAAGGTGTGTATACGTTCTGCAATTCTCTCCAGTCAAGTTCACTTGGGAAGCACTGAATGTAAATCACGTATAATGAACAGCTCACTACAATAGCTTCCAACAGGGGTTTATAATTTTTCATTACACAGTGTAACAAATCAAACAAATCAAATCAAATCAAATCAAATCAAATCAATGCGCAGTGTATGTTCGTGAAGTCAGCTCTTTCTCAAGCTTGAAAAAATTGAGCATAAACAGCATCACTGGTGGAAATCATTTTGGATCAACATTTTGGATCAGTGTCTCAAACCGCTGATTCTGCCTTCACAAATTGAGTATAAATTATGCATCCTGAGAAGCAAGATTAAATTAATGGTGGTGTGAAAGATTCAAGAATTTTGCCAAGGATTCTTTTTTTTTTTTGGGGGGGGGGGTATTTATAGTGAGTGGAGCCAAGATTTCTACACTCTGACCTGAGGTTTTGAGTAGAAACTTCTGCCTTTTGCTTATTGCTGTAATTTTATATCTGTTTATTGCTGTTTTTTACTAATAATGTATATTGCAAAGTCACCAAGGATTCAAGGAAGGACATTGTGGAAATAGACTCTCAGATATTTGAGCCAATCAGGAAGAAGTCAAACATATCTTGAGCTAAACATTTGGCTCACTAATATATTTGGGAAGATAAGGGGAAGTCTGAGCTATTACTTGCATTTTTATGTGAACTTGGTAGTTCCTAACAATCCTGGATATCTCAGATGCTGGTTAAGTAGTACTGCTATACAGGTCATGCTGTGGCTAACATACAATTTTAGGGGAGGAATCAAGTTCATAATTCTTCCTGAACTGTGGTAGAGACAGTAGTTAAAGATATGTGATTGCTCAAACAAATAATCCAGAACAAAACAAAGCCAAAATAGGGAATTCACACATGGCAAAATGGATAAAAAGAAACAGCATTCACAAGGATTTTTTTTTTTCAGACACATGGAATTGGAATCCACTACTAAATATGAATTGAAGGGCATACTTTGATGTCTTGCAAATATTGGATCATATGTATTTATGGCTGTAGTATGAACTTTTATGAAATATATGTTATAACTGAGAGTGAATGTCATTTTGCCAGTCAGCCCAGTGACCAACAATGCCTCTGTGACTTGAATATTTTATTCAGATAGACAGAAATTAATGAGGAATTAGTAATTTTTCTTGACAACTCTGGCAAATTGGGAAATGACAAAGTTTATGAAAAATTATTGACCTTATTTGCACAGGTGAAATTATCCAACTCGATGTCATAAAATTATTTAACCTATTGACATTTAGTCATCATTTTCATTTTTTTTTTCTAGTTTCATCTAAAATTTTCAGTATGCTGTCATATTGTTCTAATAAAATCCTCTAAATCTGCTGTCAGTTGAAGGATAATTCTGAGAAAAGAGTGTCCACTCTAATTTGGTATTGTGCTATACTTTCAGCATGTACCATTCTCTTTGTCAATTTCACCCATTACCGTAACTTTGTATTCTATATCATTGTGATTGTAAAGTCCCAGCCCATGCATTGCAAATAGAGTTACCTCAAATTGGGCCGATAATTGTGAAGTCCCATGCATAGGAAATGAGGTTAGTTATCCCCTCTCTCGCCTTCAAATGAGCACGGTGCAATACTGATAATTGTGTTATTTCAGCCTGTAGAGACAAGAGCCAGATTACCTGGAAGTTAGTGGACATGCTTGTTGATTGAAGGTGTGAGTCACAATTTACTCAGGATGGATTCGCCCAAAAGATGCTGCGGATTGAGACCTGGTATCTTAAGTGATTAATGGAGAATGTAATTCAAATCTTTTGTCTTCGTGAAGTTCAGAAGTAACATGTGCATTTTGAAATTTTGAACATCATCTTACAATTCACATGTTGTACAAGGTGAAATAATCATTCTCTTTTAGTTTGTTCATTCCTTGTCAATGTCCTCTTTTTATCTCCCCTCCTCTTCTCTTCCACATCTTTTTTTTTTTTTTTTCAATCTCCTGTTTTGAAGAAATGCTGCCAAGGAAGAAGTAGATACTTAATTTTCTTGATGCATCTACTTGTAACAACATCAGTTAATTTCACTAGATGTGTTCTGAATGAAATTGTGTTTATAGGAGATATGTCGATGTTTTGTATGTGTGTGTGTGTGTGTGGGTGGGTGTGTATATTTTCTGTTGACAATCTTCACCTGTTTATGTCAGCTGCCAGTAATCAACAATTACCCATATTTAGTTCGTAGTTTCAGTTTTGTGATGTAAATGGTACGACCTGATCTTCTTGTCCCCTATGTGATGCTTAATCTGAGAGTCAAGTGAAAGCAATTAGGGCCCCCGGAATGCACTTCTGAGATGTGATGGTGGAGATTGTGTGTGTGTGTGTGTGAGAGAGAGATCAAGAGAGTCAGATAGACAGACTTACATACATCGAAGTCAAGACAGTGTGGCCAATTTGATGAATTTGATAGATGGTGGCACAAAATATTTAAAAAAAGTTTCTAGATATTTCTTTGATTTTAAAAATCAGAATATTGTGCCATGATATGGGCAGTACTAGACATATGTATTTTAGGGAAAAATGAACCCATTAATTGTGATGTGTCATTTTGACTAATCAAGTGAATTCAGTAATTATTGTTCAAACATAAACCTCTATCATCATTTAATTCATTGGGTTGTTGAAATTGGTTTGATTTTAAGTTAAGTGCCTTCTGACTCGTTAAACATCAAGAAGGCATACTACTTATTGTTTGCAGCTGTTCCGTACATTGATAGTTCATGAATTCAGAGTGTTATAATGTGACACATAAGCTGTAACAGAAAATTCTCACCTAAATATGATGGAAGACTTGACATGGTTTTGCATTCTTCTACTGACAAAGACTGTACCAAGCTCTAGCAAAACAAAATTCACTGGGATCTTTACTTCTGCATTCCACATAGTTCATGAAGTACGGCAATATTGACTTTGGGCACGTTTGTAGAGAATGTAGAGAGGGTGAATTGGGCAAGACACACACTCTTGTGAAGAACTTGTAGGAGCTGGATGGTTTGCCGTCACACTTGGGGTTCTACCCCATTACAAGCTGCAAGTTGAGCGTGAAATGAGAAGCGCAGAGACCGGTACTATTTTGGTGAAGAGATTAGGAAAATTTAGTTCTGGTTTCCAGCCCGTGGCATCTCAAAGGGACATCTCACAAAGTCAACCTGAAGCGGAGAAGAGAGAAGGGATGTGGAAATGCCTTGTGAATAGAGAAGATTGGCAGCAATTGTTGCAAACTTTATATACATCAGAAATTAGGTCAAATATGATGCATGATTGGATGATGCATTTTAAAATGTGAAGCAGGCTGTAGTGATGCACAGATGATCGCTAAGGTTACAGTATGAGATTATGCAGTATGCAGTGCATGGCACGTGGGCCATTAAAGATGAGCAGCGCTGCAATCAATAGTTAAAGGTGATGTTCAGAGTAGGACTGCTTTGTGCAGGAGAATGAGGAAAGGAATGGAGAGATGAAATCCCCAAAGGGGAAGATCGAAGATTGCAGGAGAGGCTGATGAAGATACATCACAAGCCGTCTTTAATCCAAAGCACCTGGAGAGCGGAGTATGTCGGATATAGTCAAGGGTGGGTGGAAATGGAATGAATGGACATGAGTTGCCATTTGCCAGTTGCCAAATTCCATTATACTGCATTTTTTTTTTCTGTTCTTAGTCAAGTTGGTATAAAGATACTGGCATTTCTGAGAAAATGCTACACACAGTAACAAGCACCAGTTTATGTTTCAGTGTGGTGAAATGTTTGGTTTGTTATGACACAGGAGTAAATACTGGGTTTCATTACACTGGAATGAACACTTGCCTTGTTAGTACATTGGAGTAAACTCTGGGTTTTGTTACACATGAGTAAACACTTGGCTTGTCAGTAATGTTATTGCACAGAAATAAACACTGGATTTTGTTACACAGGAGTTAACACCAATTTGTCATTTCCGTGAAAGTCAGCACAGGGAGTTATCTGTGTGGTTCTGTAGAAAAAAAAAATCATAAGTGATAATAGTTTGTCTGTCTAACTGGTCCCGTCTTTACCATGGAAGACTTTCATGGCTGATTAGAACAACAAGCTCCACTATGCTGTATGCATCTTTGTAGGTGCCTTCAGTCAAAGGGGAAATTCCATTATTTATATCATAACATTTTTCTTGTTTTGACATTTATCAGCTGTATGTGTAGTTTTATCAATCACATTGTGACAAAGGAGGTTATGGATGCTACTTATAGTAAAGAGTAATGATTTAGCATTGTGAGTCAGTCACATTTTAACTAAAAATAGAGTGTTGAGAATAGTGTAAATTATGGTACGTGATATAAATAACTGATTTCCTTCTGGAGGTAAATAATCTCTGATGTAATGCATTTTAATTTTGTCAGCTTACTCGCATTCTAAGTAAGCATTTCTTTTTGCATCATTGAGCAAACCTGTTCTTTCCTGTTTTAATTGCTCTGTGCTCCAGAGGTTGCTTGTGGGCTTATTAATTCATGATGAACGTGAGATGAGACTGGTGGGGGTTTATATGAACGTAATGAAAGTTCATTATGCAACCACCCACTGAGGCACGCCTGGCCCTTTAGTCCCTGAGATGTCACTTGAAGTCATTTCTGATGAGACTTACCTTGTTAAAATATATTGTGTCATCAGCTAAACTAGAATGAAATAACTGTCAGCTTGATCACAATATGAGCAAAGAACTAGAGAGGAGTCTTAATTGCACTTAGGACTTTCTGTCGCTCAGCCTGCAATATGCCAAAGAAAGTAGTAACCTGTAGGTCTATATACATGCCTATTCTTTATGGAGCCATCCATTCAGTTCTAGTCTCATGTGAGGCCCCTTTGATAAAATGTAATATATCTAATCAAAAATTTCCTATGTGGGTTGACTTTCATCTGTAGATGGCAATACACATCTTTGTATTAATCCAAGTTCATCATTCCAGTCTTCTTAGTTTTAAGAATGTTGATGTGATATGAAATGATAGGTCAAATTATCCAGCAGTTCAGACATAGTTTTCCACAAATAGTCCCACCTTCCAAGGTACCCTGATAAAAAACAAATACCCCAACCCCCTTTTTCACATTTTAGTTTGACGGCTAAAAATGAGACAGAAGGACAAGAAGAAAGTTGTATGTGTGTAGAATGCCACGTCAGCAGACTTGCCCCTTTATGCCCAGACATCCTTATCTATAATCTTTGGAATTATTACACAAGGGTATTCCCAGAATTGTTCTGAATGTTAATCTCAATGATATCACACATTACTCATTGACAACAAGAAGTGGGGGACAAATTGAATGTCTGCCGAACTAATTAGAATATTAACAGTTTGACTGTGGGTAGCAAGATTTCCTGATTGGGTGAGGGGAATGGGTGATTCAACCGGTTTGCCGGTGGCGTGAAAATTTGCACATTTCATTTCTTGTAGATATAGCTCGCCAAATGTATCATATCTTTTTTGACACCTAACGCTGTGAGCAAGATTCCGCAGGCTCTAGCTGTACAGTCAGTATAATGTGATTGACTTTTGATTTGGTCTGGCAATTAGCAGCTTATGTGTGATGTACAACCTGCTGTGATTTCAGTCACAAGTGTGTGTGTCACATGACTTTTAATTTGCTGAAATTATACTTAACGAGACTGCTAATTATTTCCGTGAGGGGAGGAAAGGTTTTGGTGGTGCTACTTTGGAACGTTTCCAACGACCTAGGGGGTTAGATGTCGAGTTTGCTTAAAATTAATTATCCCAAAAGATTATTTGCTGTCATCTTGCCTGGATCTTTCCTCCTTTAAGCCCCGTTAGGGATGTGTCATCCATTCGATGAGGAATAGTGAATGCCACTTAGCATTCCTCTAAATGTCTCATTTATCAGAGGGGATATGCATGAGACAAACCATAGAGCAGGAAAGGACCCTCAATTTTCTTGTCTTATCAGAGTACACTTCTTTTGTATGTAATTTCACTGCGTGCAGGGAGAAATATCAACGGCTATATCGATTCACGTTGTTATACTATTCATCCACAACAATGAGCCATGGTCAATGTGATATGCTGAAATAATTGTCCCCAGACAGAGTTTCTCGGCCTTTTCAAGGGCAGCCAGACAACAGCTGCTGAGATGTACAAAGGGTATTTAACAAGTACAACAACTTCACACTGCTTTAGTTGGGTCCTCATGTTGGTATGCTGTGAATCAATAACTTGAAATAAGGAATGTTTTATTCTACATCCCTTCATGGACACCATGAAATTTGAATGTCAAAAAGAAAAACATTAAACATAAAGGAAATGAAGCACAATATCGTTTGCTTTACTTCTGTGGAATGTGTGTGGAATGTGTGTGTGTTTTTACAACAGACATAACAAAAGGCCAGTTCTATGAATACTGCAGGAGTGACAACAGTTTATGAGAATCATATTAGTGAAAAGAATAAATACTGTAAAAATAGCAAATTTAATGTCACTTCATATTTTGTGCTGCCACTCATTTAAAATCAATAATTACTAAATAATACTGAAATTTCTTCTGATGAGACACAAAAAATTGTTATACCAGCAGATGTGCATATTTATCCTCTATTGTAGAGGCCTACCGTAACATTTCCAAGGCAAATTAGTGCAGCTAAAAGAGAAAGAGATGTCAATCAGGGAGGTGAGACACACCTCCCTGTGTCAATCCAGTGGACTACAGTTTCCATCAAATCTTCATACTACAGAGAAACTTTCTTCCATTCCTGAAGGTCAAAAACTGAAGGATTCTTGATGTAGAGTAAAACCAGACACATTTGATCATCATGGCTTGACATTTTCGGGAATTGTCATTGGCATTTAGTAGACAAAAACTTTCATGTGCATTTTACTTTCACGAATCTTGGCTCCTCGCGAAATTCACAAAAGTTTCATGCACATCACTAAAATGTCTGGTTTTACAGTGTGTTAAGCTTATTCCATGGTTGTCCCAAGTAAGCGGTGGCGATTGTACTGCTTCAGCTGTTCCTAGCCCCTCACATACAAGGCTGTTTTCAAGTCTCTATAGCCATGTAATGTTAGGTGTGGTCACATTCTTAGCAAAACAAAGTCTTCTCCACCACTCTGCCACCTTGTGAGACATGACTTTCTTGCATATCACAGCTACCAGTGTCAGTCTCTTCTTTCTCCAAACCAAATTTCTTCTGTATCCCTTGACAGCTCCACATGAAAAGGACAAACCCTGTGTCATAAGAGACCTTGTACACTGTATTATACCAGGTACAAAGGGACTTGTGGTCCTTCACAACATTTGTCACCTCAAAATAATACATCTGAAGTCTCATGAGGGCACTTTTGGTCTGCATTTTTTTTTTTTTTTTGTGGGAGGGGGGGGGGGGGGCTGGTGGTGGGTCATGAATGTCTTCGAATCAAATGACCCAGCCTTTGTAATTATGAATCATCTTTTTTGTTTACGTCATAGAGATGCATCTCTAACTTCAATGACTTTTTACTTGTCACTTTTTAGTTTAAGAAACATGGTACTGAAATGATCATGTATGTTTGCTTGAAGTTCTTTATTTGCTTGAAGTTCTTTATTTGGAAGTTTGTGTATTTCATTTATAAGTCATAATTTGATAAATACTTGTGCTGCATTGGGTTTTGCATTTGAATTAAGACGAGTCAGTTTGTTTCAGTCATAACAGTTGTTGTATCCTTGGTGAATTCAACATAAATATGGGGAATTATGTGTGCTAATTTCCAATGGCCCTCTTTTTAACTTTACTTCGTAGACCCTCACACAGAACCATTCATTATGATATGATGAATGCATCAAAAGGTTAGTCAGCAGATTAGTAGACCTTGTCATTTGACATCATGTACTATCACTTGCATAGCACCCCTTACTCCTGTCTTTAACTGAAGTTAAAATATTTTGCATTTCCGGAAAGACATATTATGTATGGCTTTTCCCTGATGTGTCAAGTCAGTTGTGCTATGGCACATCTTTCACATCTTTCCCCCAATGAACTGATTGTTTTGTAATGATATTTCAAGGTAGAAATTTGGGTCTATTATTGTAGACTAGTCTTTTCCTCATCTCCTGATTGGTGTGGTGGACACAGATAGCCTGGAAGATGGATGGACTCACAGGTTATGGAATGCCAAGCGTGACTGAGATGTTGCGGACACAATTCATTCAATGTTGTTCAAGGGACTAATCCAACTTCCAGGCCATGGCTGCAGAATAGTTGAGACAAATCACCACAAAAATTTAATTGGCAATATTGTTACAGTTTGTGAAGAGAAGTTTACAAATACTATGAATGTAGGTTAGAATAAAAGGTCAACAGACAAAATATGTTTTCCAGTATTACCTCAAAAATATATATGTATATATTAATAGCAATTGGTAATTATGATTATGGACAGTTGCAAGGATAAAGTTTCAAATGTGATAAGATTTGAACAGAACTTATATTTATTATCACCTTATGTGAAATTTCATTGTTAGTGAGTCTTGTATGTCATCGTAGTAAGGATTTCTGTCAATGTATACCAAGTAACTATGTGATATTCGTGATATTCAGAAATACTAACCTGTATTTATCAGAGATTGCTAGATCAAAAGCTAATGTTGCTACAAATAAGAAATATATATATAACCCATTGAGGATGAGCTGATTTTGCTATACAAGTATTATGCATTACCCATAGACACCTGCCCAAGTATATTTGGGATTAGTGTTCAATGGGTTAAATGAGATGAAAGATGTCTTCTTCTCTCTCTGTGTCTCGAAAAAAAAAGTGACTATGCAATCAATAAAACAACTATCACATACCAATATATGTAAAGCATTTTTATGATGTAGGCCTAATTGATGTAATGCATCATATAAGATAAAAAAAACTTCATGAGAAAAGTCTGAATGTGGTAGCATAACATCGCCCATCTCATAACATTCATCCAAATGTGTCAGTATTTCAACTCAATATATTTTTACATATTTTATGAGATGAGAGATATGTCCCTTTAAGTTCAGCTGAAAATCGATCAATTTGTAAACTGGGATGCGGCACTGTAGGAGGAGGATCAGGTAGCTGTTGAGCTGTTTGAATGTAGTCACAATGATGTATTCTTCAGATGTGCCCTTTGATGTATCCCCCGGCAGAGAAGCCATTTTCCCGCCTGTCTTATTTGCCATGCTTTGCTCATCAAGGCATTGTCCAGATAGAGTGAAATGCTGTCGAACATTGTCAAAGATCATTGTTATGTACAAAAAGAAGCTTTTTAAACTCAAACCCTTTTGAGAAAGAGTTGAGATCTTTATCTGCACTCACATGTAAACTCAACCCATGTGCTTGGAATGGTTTTGTTATTGTTTCTATGTCTTGGTATGCTTGGATGGATATGTTTTGCCAACAAAGATGACTGACCAAGTTAATTGTAATTCTTGCATTTTCATCTTCCTGTCTCAATTATTTCTAGCAGATTCTTCCCATTCTGTAATATTGAATGTCATAATCCACATTGTCTTCTAATCAGAAGGAGCATTTTCATATCTTGCCTCCGGGCAAGTGCACTTTATTTCAAAAGTGCAGGTGAACTTTTGCGAACATGAGGTAGAGGGATTTTGGGGGGTTGAACGTGACATGTTTTTTGTGTGATGATGACATGAAGGGCTGAACAAGTTCATGCCTTTTTTTCCTGCTCTCTCCAAGGAGCATAAAATGCCCTTTAGGACTCTGAATTACCACCAGCTTCCTTTTTTTCCCTATCAGTTGATTTCATGATTGTGAATACTCGTGGTAGCTAGAGAGACTTGTCATTTGTATGTAATGACTTACATAGAGCCTAAGCCAGAGTTAAAGGTAAATCTGAAAGGACCAGGTCTGAACTGTAGACTGGAGAATATCTTCATTTTCACTCTCCAGTCTCCTGATGCTACGGGAGATGCAAGATGATTAAAATGAGATTCAGATTTGGAGGAGACGGTTCGTAGAGAGTTCAGAAATACTCTTTTCTCTCTCTCTCTCTCTCTCTCTCTCTCTCTCTGGTTTCATTTGTATGTCTGGCATATTTTTTTTTTTTTTCAACGAAGGATATTTGCTATCTTTGTGAGAGTGGCAGAAATGGCAAATATTGTATGTTGCTTCATTTGTAACATTACATATTGCAATGCTTGTGACTTTGGTTTTGGTAAATTGCAATATTGAAGTGTTTCGTTATAAGCCCTCTCCCGACACAATGTTACCATGCTTTGGAAGCTATAATACTTCAGAGATTTCTGTTCTATGCGACAATCAAATATTCATTGTTCTGGAGATATTCTTTATCCAGTGGGAGGGGACATTTTTAATATCAAGATGATATGTGGAGTATAGTAGTGTGGAGTGTGCAAAATTTATTGTGTTTGCTGGGCAAGTCCAGGCAAAAAAAGAGGCTTTTGTGCTTTAACTCTTGGGTCCACTAGTGTGAAATACTTTTGACATCTTATGTAGATATCTGTAGCTGGCTCGTTGGTATATAGCGCACATTGCTGCGTTTGGTAATAAAGCACGAATGAGAATAATTGGATAAGTATGTCAATATATCCGTACTCTGGATATTCAATTAAGCATGAAATTCTGTGCCACGGAGCAAAAATTCCAATCGAGTTGTCACTGTCAAGGTAGCCTCCCTCCACTCGGGCTCCGACACTAAGTGATAGCATCAATATTACGTTTCGTGCAAGCTTTTTGACTCGGGAACTGGGCATTGCAGACTATTGATCAGTGAGCAAATACATACCAGTCTCAGTCTGCCAGCAACTGTGAGATAGGAAAGTGTCTGGATTTAATGTAATAAAGGGATGATGTGGGGATGTAGGAAGGAGAAAACTACAGCAGGCATTAGAAACATTTCAAAGAAATGCCCCCCATTCAAGACTTTGTTGATGCATACAGGTGAAGCACCTCATGTGTTCAGAAATAAAGGCACTTACCATAATGTGCCTTGGAAAGATGGGTAACTGCAGACTGTATAGTTTTAACCACCTTTCAGAAAATCTCAGGTGTGAATATAGCTCCGTCATTACTCCCAAACTATTTCCGTTTTCAGTTTGTTTCAGTATACCATACATTATATGCTCAATTTGTTCAAATCAATGTCTCTTTTCTTGATCTGATTACATGCCACTCAGAATTAACATTTTTTTTATGCATGTCCTCCATTGAGATCTTTTACCTTAAAAAAAAAAAAATCTCGCAACAACATTTGATTAGGAGACCTAGCTATAAACATGTAGCTGACATTGAACTTACTTTGGTTCAACTTCAACTGCCCCCCTCCCCAAAGGTATTTCAAATGATTTGTAGTAGTCAAAAGTTCCTGAGCAGCTGCAAATTCCAACCCTTCACTAATACTCATCATTATCTTTCAATTTGAAGATGTAACATTGTAATTGATGATAATACACTGAAAAGTACTGATACATATTTGTTCACATTATTCCTAATAGCTGTTTATTCTTAACAATCAAATAAGACACTCTTTTGTAGGTTTGGTGATGAGATATTCACTTATCATCAGGCACAGCTTTTCGTGGAAATCTGTTTGCATAGACACCTGTGTGTTCAGTGATAATTTACTTGAGTGAACTTGCCCTGAGTGTGAATATGTTACATCCGTGGAGTGTGAACAAAGTTTCCTAGAGACACGTGACTGGGAATGAGGGATCATGGATCAGTAGCGGATAATGTGACAATTGGGTATTTACAGCTCAACAAAAACTTCCTGTGTGTTGAGAGAGATCTAACCCGGGGAGCCAATTTGCCACTCCAAATAACTTTGATTAGGCAAATGTGACAGTGCAGGAGGTCAGAAGCTATTTTGAATAGGTTCGTCTCTTAAATTTGATTGCTTCCTAATCACTGAGAATGATCAATTTGAAGAAATTTAAAAAACTTTAGCATAAAAACTGAAACTAGTGGTACATAAAGTTGCAAAAGAAAAGAAACTGTTTTTAAAAAGATAGATGATTTTATCTTGTAATCTACAATGCTAGCTTACCCCTGAGAGTCCTCACTGCTGCAGTATTCATTTTCTACCTGTCCAGGGATGCTAACTTTAACATCTTGTCCTCATTGATATATTGTCCAGCTATCTATTTGTGATTTATTGACTATTTATGCTTCCACAGATGGACGGAGCCAGCATGAAGGCAATGCTAAGAAAACAAAATCCACTCTTAGAGTGGCAGCAGCTGTATCTGTCTTCTTGATGTGACCTCTGCCGTAAATTGGTTGATTGGTGGTCAGTACTGGCCATGGTGTAAAACTTTGAACCAATAAACAGCCTCCTGGGATGTGGCCAGACACGCTGACCATTCTGTGATTGCCATCTAGAGACAGTACTGTCCTTACTGTCCATCCCTTCATTATCTGGTCTGCTACCAGTTTTTGACATGAAGGGGAAATTATCAAATAAATTGAAGTTAAGTTTTCTTTGGAAGACTGATTGAGCTAAGTAAAAGAGTCAAAGTTTCATTGAAATTGAACAAAAGTAAGAAGATAACGGGGTATACTCTTGTGTAGTGGACAAGATTCTGACTTTCAAACAGATGCCCTGAGTTTGAGTCCTGCCATGTGATCATGTTGTTGGATGAGATGTTTTTACCAATGGAGTCCCTCTGGACCAAGGTGTAAACTGGGTACCCAACAATGTTGAGTAATGATACTGTGTCATTTACTATGTTTTGATTGTCTGTGGCATATATATTAAGATTGTGGAAATAGGTGGCTAACTGAACACGAGAGGGCGGTCTAGTAGGTGACATTCATGTCTATCTCTCCTCCTCTCTGCCATGTCAGGATACAACCCATGTTCAAGAGGAAGATGATGATGCCACGATGCCCTCCCTGGAGGATGTGCTCACAGATATCTACCACCCCTTTGAGGATGTCGCCCCCTTCGTCACTACACAGGTCATTGACCTCATAGACAAGAGGTTCAAAGGTGATGGGTCAAGGTTCATGAGGGACTACCTTCTGCCATGCAGGACACTCCTGTTACAGCTCAAGGAGCAGAGTTGGGTAAGTAAAGTGTCAAACCAAGTTTGGTATTGTTGCTCTAGAGGTGAAGGGTCATGGGGTCATGGGTCAACTGACAGCCAGCAATCAAAGTCAATGTGTGTATAGAACTGTATGATTGAGAATTTGCAGCATAGTTTTAACATAGGATTTTTGAAACTTTGAAACTTTCTGTCCCAATTGAAGCTCCTGATAGAGTATCTTAACCTAATTTTTCAAACAAACTTTTAAACCTGCTTCATTAAAGATAATAAAAAGTTTTGGTACCTCGCCCCAAAGTGCTCTCATTTCTTAGTAATCATGCAATTAACTGCGACCAGCAGCCCCATACGCATAGCGTAATGGGGCTTCGCATTGTAGCATTCAGGATCATGACAGATTTAGTATCGCGGGTAAATATCAACTTAAAATCCAAAAATTCTTCAATTTGAAGACTTACCAATTAAGTTGAAGTCTTGAAAACAGGCTTCGGGCAATGTTTGGTTCCGCCAATAGTCCCTTTCTGTTCGAATTGATGACTGAATGTGACTCTGTCGAGAGGACCTTGAGAGAGCTACATACACTGATTACTACGGCCAGCGCATACGCACACAATCATCACATGCGAACAAATTTCAAATCCACGAACGGATAAGATGTTTGTGTGCGCATGCGCTGGCCGTCAATTCAGTGTAGCTCCCATAGACACCTGTGCGAGTATATTTGGCACTCGTCCTCAATGGGTTAAGAGAGAACTGTGATTAGTATTTCACATCAGGCTATTTCTGTGCACCATTCTTGTTTATGAGAGTATTTCTCTACATCTCTGCATGTTTTTATATTTCTGAATCAATATTTGCATGATCTGTTTTCATGCTAGTTCAATGGAGTGAAAAACCTGCCAAAATTTCCATACAACAAAATATTCTGTGTTTACAGTTACTTTTGTTTTCTCTCTAGATTCTTTTTTCTGTAATATTTCAAGTTGTCCAATATTTTGATAAAGGATTCCTCTAGAGAATCCTTTATCAACCTGTATTGCTGATTGTGCTAAACTATAATCTGAGAAGTAATATTATTTCTTTCATATCAACATCCCAGTTAACAGTAAACTGTGTTGACACATGAAGGAATTCACTGCTATTATTTGCTTTCTTATAGAAGTGTGTGATTTATATATCAGGAATTTTATTTTGTTTTAAATCAGTCTTGAAGTTAGGTCATAGGTTTGACATTTCAATGGAGCAGTAGGTCAAATTATGCTGAAGTCAAACTTAGGGGTCAGAGTGTGACTATTTATATCTATTCTTGTCATTTATGTATGTATGTCTGTCAGCTATAATGCTAGTTAGTTGGGCATCTTTGGAAGTGATTTATATGTGTTGTGGAAGGTGACAAGCAACATGAATTTCTCCATTATGGCAAAAATCCAAGCTGATAACTGATAGATCTTTTACTAGTCTCATATGAGGTGTTTGTTTAAAAAAAGACTCATTTTGTATGTCATTAGCAAGTATAAACATTTGTCAGAATGTAGCTATGCATATTTATTTTCTATTTTCATTCTAGTCTTGTTTTGTTTTGTTTGTTTGTTTGTCTGTTTGTTTGTTTGTTATTGTTATTGTTCTTTTGCTATCAGTTTTTGGGGTTTTGCCAGCAGTGTGCTATTATGCACATTAGTCAATATTTGATACAGTGTGTTTTCTGTTTAGCAGTCTCCAGATGTGACCTAATTGTTAGTGAGATATTTAATGGTCTTATGGTCTTGACTTTTGTGATGAATTTGACAAATAGTGATAGCTGTCTTGGAAATTTGTTGTTCGTTACTATGAAACTTGTTTGTTCTCTTGAGCAATGGAGATTTGTTTGTTTTCTCCCAGTGCTGAAGACACTTAAGATGTACCGTTGCTTCATTTTTCCTACAACATACACGACAACAACAACACTGAGACAACACGTGAGGGGACAGTCGTGTGTTTCTGAGTAGAAAAGAAGCAAGTAGGTCATGCAGCTAGGTGATCAGGGCAATGATGTGGTTTTGTGGATCCAGGGTTGTTGTGACAAGGCAGAGAAAACCAACAAGTGGTTCCTGATTTTCCATGCTCAAACAGAATGGGGAGGGCACGGAAGATTAGCCGCGCATTGTCTGTAGAGGGCTCAGGACCGCCGATTACCCGGCTTCAGTTCCCTTCCCTGCTGCTGTTGTCAAACAGTGTGATTGTGCCCGCTTGTGGTTGCTGCTTGAGGTTCACCTAAAATCGTTGCACTTTGCAGGTCTTTTTTTTTTTCTGTAACCCTGCTTGGGGCGCTGATGTCTGACATTAAAATGTATCCCGCCTGACACTTGCAGGCTTGTGCAATCTCAGTTTGATAAGCAGTGAAGGGAGCAAGAAAACAGGGTCTGATTGGACTCCATTCCTTCTCTTCCCTTCCCCTCTATTCTCTTCCTCTCTCCCGCTCTCCTCTACTCTTCCCTTTTCCTTCTCTCTTTGTCTCTCTGTTTCTCTATCTCTCACTTTCTAATCCTCGCATCCTTCTCAGTTTCTACCTTGCAAGAGGATTTTGTCTTGTGTTGATGATGATATGCTAGTAGAGGTGCGAAGAAATCTGTACCAGTTTTAGCATGTGATCCTTAGTAATCTCATTATCATTTAACCTTCTCCGCCCCACCCCCTTTCTCTCCTTCTGTCTTTGTAAAATTTCCTCTTCCACTATATGTCTTGACATTATTGCCTTTTGTCATTTGATACTTTGTAATCAGTTAACCTGTTCCCCATTGGATTTGCATATTTTCATAGCTTTTGGACATAACCTGCCTGGTTCCAGTAGGTAATGGGTTAAACTGCAAAGTTTTGATCGAGTGATGGCAGCATTACTTTTCTGACTGAGAGTAATAACACTGCCAAGCTTGGGAGACTTGCTTGAACAGAGCCCTTAAGTGATCAATTTTTTAAAACTTCTCAGAAATTATCATATGAATGTACGACAGGTTTTATGCCAAACAGTACCAACAAATGTGACCCGCTACAACAAAAGGAACCTAAAGTTGCTGACGGCTGAGCAGAGAAAATCGAGTTTGAAGTCACATCATCAAAATTGGTAAAAACAATCGGATTTCTGTTTTTGGCATAATTTTGTAGTCTAATGTTTTGTCTATCATCTGCCGAAATTTTGGAGCTAAATGATCAAAGGAAAAGCAAGAAATCAGCGTTTTTCTGGGCCATGATTTCCGACTTTCAACGTAACAGAAACGTGTCCGAAGATTTGGGTTTAGCGCCGCAGCTAGACTCCGCCCCTAGCAACGAGGGAGTGATCTTATTGGTCAGTGCATGGTATCCTGATTACTGATTGGTAGTGCGTAGACCGCTGGCGCTAAGCTTGAATGAACATCACAGAGGTCGCTAGGAGCATGCCTTCTATTATCAGGCGGTGAAAACTGTCTCACCTCCCCTTGATTGTGATAGGGTCGGAAGGAAAACTTGGAAGGCATTTTTCTCGAAACTCTGATTTCCTCAACTACCGTACATGACATGTGCTAATAAAATCATCAATATCTCCGCAACCGAATACTTTTATGAGTTATGCTTTATATGAAATTATAGTAGAAGAGTAAGGGAATAACGTCATGCCATTTTCAGAAAATTGTCCTTCCCCGACTTTCTTATCCTTTTGTTGTAGCGGGTCACAAATGCTTGAAAGAAATGTGTCTTTTGATGCAGTAACTGCAAGCATGGCCTGTTTTAACATCTGTAATATTTAACGTATGTAGATAGGACCAGGATTCATTTCCTGTACCCCTGGGATATCAATATAGCCCTCTCAGAGGTTTCATCCAGGAGTAAAGGTGTCAGCCAGGCAGCGTTAGGCACTTTCAATCGATGGAAGCTTCTGCCTCAGTACTCACCTCATGTTTTACTCCCGATTTTATGCTCTCCTTCACTGCTGGAATTGCTCCCTACCTTTCTTTTATTCATGTCCTCTGCAAGCGGAGTCCCTGTTCACAGTAATAGGTAAATTGCAGCCAGTAGATGGATTGTGAGAGTCACTGGTAGGCAGTGACTGGAGGGGGCAATGAACTCACAGAAAGGTTCATATGCAAGGTTACTCTCTTGAGCTCTGTATGCTCATACACAGACTCATACACAGACTTATACAGTCAGACCATTATGTTATGTTACTCCCGCACGCACTGCGCACGGGGTCGCTTCGTGCGGCTGCGTGCAGGTTCGTGCGATCTCGCACGGGAGCGTATGGCTCCGTGCGCCCCTGTACGCACCCGTGCGTAGTCGTGCACCTCCGTGCGGATCTGCACGCCCCCGTGCAGATCCGCACGCCTGCGTGCGGATCCATACTCCCTCGCACGCTGTCGCACGGACCCGTGCGGGTCTGGCGCACGGTCCCGTGCGGGTCGGGCGCACGGACCCGTGCGGCTTTTGGGTGCGATTTCGCACGGCCCCGTGCCGCCAGTGCTTGGTTCCCGCATGATCCCATCTCACCTCCCTGGTTCCCGCAGTGCTTACACGGTACGTGTGTATCAGGTGTATACCGCGTGCGAGTCCATGCGCCATTCCCCGGCCGACAGTTTCAGCGCAAGCGTGAAATGAGACGATTCCCGACAATACGAAAGGCTTGTTACTTGCGCCAAGGAGCTTCAAACCCTTGCTTGCTTATTGCCAGTCAGTCGGCAAGCCGAAAAACCCCGTCTAGAATATCAAAGTTCTCGCACGGGTGACCTCGAGTTGACCCCGCAGATCATGATCACTGAATTACGTTTTCACATGATTTTTTTTTTTTTTATTTGACAGGTTAAGGTTAAAACCTGAATGCAATATTGTTTAAATTTTCCAAGAGCGACATGAAAGGTCATCGACTTCGTGCATGGCTAATTCATTACCGATGTCCCGGAAATAATGGGTTCACATACTCGTCTAAAATTCCCCAAAGAATCTTCTTTTTCATTGTAGGGCACTAACGAACGCATACCATGTAAAAGGAAAATTATTATCCAGCTATAAGATGATACCTAAGGTGTAACGTGATGATTTGATGGGTCAGCAGCGCGCGCCAGCAGAAATCATAAGGATATCATTCCTTTACTCGGCACGAAATCGCGAAAATATTGTACTGTCCCACATATAGAAATTGACGTGTTCCATGGAGGCCCTTTGTGTGTTATGAGCGACCCCAGCGTAACTGACATGGTCAATTATAAGCGTCTACTAGCTGTGATATACCTTGTTTGTGTCTGTCGGTGGGCATTATGAACAAGTAGCCTATTGCCTCTTGCTTGGCCTCTCTCTCTCGCTCTCTCTCTCTTCTCTCTCTCTCTCTCAACAAGTCATGAATTCACTTTGCCCATCATGCCTAATCGAACTACGACATGATTGAGGTAACCGCGCCTTTTTATTCTCATAGTCAAAATCAAACTAATTCTTTACATAATTTAAAAAAAAATCTTCATATAATTTCTCAAAATACTCAAAAGATGGCCTCAGTCAAAACTTTCTACAAAGATTGCATACGCCAATCTTTACGGCCTAAACAAGTTTTTTTAGAGAGCTATTAGTTCACCCTGTGACGATGACTTCGATTGCGTTTTGAACTTGTACCGAACTACTTTCAACACAATTATTACCTTTATAGTTCGATTGATGAACTAGTCTTTTGAATTGATAACCGACATTCGTAATCGTAAGCATACAGTAACAAAATACTGTCAATAACAGTTGGAAAATGCAAATGCTATAATAATAGCGCGAAATACACGAGTAACGATCATCTTCATACATTCTAATTCCCAAGTGATGTCGCTTCGAAAATGACACATGGTTTGACTACTGCTTCAAGCAAAGAAAAGTAAAAGGAATGGGATATACTTCTAATGATAATATCACGCCGTACAAGGCATTCCACTGTATTTGGTAATGTCGGTTACGTTTTTGTGCGCTTTACGTACGGAAAATAAAAGGCAGATTGATGCTATTAAATGCTAACACAACGCATTCAAATGATTTTTTGAAATAGACCGTGTACAATGTAATGTTTTAGTACAAGCTATTCGGTTTGAAACTTTAGATTTGCGAGTCCTTTATAAAGTCATATGGGTTATTACATTATCAATTCAAGCAAAAATTACAGTACTTTAAGGATTCGGATTTGCTCAGAAGATTAACAATGCTATCTTTGGCAATAGTTTGCAACAGAGACAATCCGCTTCAATAGATATACAATGTAATTCTGTTTTCATAAATAGAAAGGAAAACGTAAATAAGTCAACTTTATAACTTCAATGAGCTTTCTCACCAACTGAACTTGATTTGATCTGCCGTGCATGATATCGCTGTGTGTTCTATTAATTCTATGATATTGTTTAATTTGATATTGTTTAATTGGCACACGTGTTTTTTTTTTTTTTTAATGCAGAATATTTCAGGTAAGTATAATTCATTGAAGCTAATAATGTTTGTACATATGACGTGTTCGTTGTTTTGTATTTTCATTTTTATAATATATCACGTGTCCATTATCTGATTATGACTACGAAAATATGACAACTGTTTAAATGCGGAGTATGTACTGGAACACTAATGTCTCCCACCAGTATAGACAAACTAATTTCTAGTCGTCTATCCCCGCTTGAAATGGAAATGAAATTACACACCAAAAAAAAAAAAAAAAAAAAAAAAAAAAAGAAAGGAAACGAAGTTCAATTTTCAGTAGATTTCAACTGTTTTGTTTAGTGCCTGATACATATAATGGGCAAAATTCTTTAGCGCATAAGCAATCACACAACTTTTGGGAATAAATGTATGTCTTAATGATTGTATCTTATGGAAGAAAACTCGTCTCCTTGCCTGAATTTTAGCTTCTTCTTTTTCAAGCTTGCGGGAAAGAAATAGTTGAACATCAATCGCAATCATAAAGAGAAGCCACATCCTTAAAAACAAACACAGGAGTACTGAGACGCACTACGAAATGCTTCCTTTTGTTGGGGGGGGGGGGGTTATTGATTATTCTGAAGGTTCATAGATCACACAATTCATATGGTTCGCTATTAGCTTAGGTTCGTTAAGAAAAAAAAAATAAACAGATAAATGCGTTCCTTTTCCGGTGGTTCCTTTACCCGAAAGTAATCAAGCAATCACTTATTTCAGTATAAGATTTGTGAATACAAAACGATACGACGACGGCCTTTAAAGCATTAATTCTGAATATAATTGTAAATATGACTATCGGTCTATACTCAACTTCTCAAATGCAGAAAGATTGCAACTGTAAATGTGGTGTTCTGTAAAAAAAAAAAAAATAATAATAATAAACAAAAATAAAAATAGGTTTAAGCTACAAGTTAATGGTTCTTTATATGCTATGGTATCATAAAAGTGACCGAGAATAAGAAGCACTATAATTTCAAATTAATATGATACAATCATAATTATAAAAAAAAAAAAAAAACAACATGAAGCTGTTAGGCCTATACATCAACATTTGCTTCTGATACGTATAGTATAAATTATGTGCAGCTTTGGCAAGCGCGATAAAAGCGATAGATAATGTGGACGCAACGCCTATAAGGGATATGTGCCTAATATGGCGGGAATTCAGAATGTTACGGCTGTATACAGCTGCAGCAGAGCAGGCACGAAAGCAGTCGTTGATGCTCTGCAACATTACGACCATGTGCATTATTAGAGGGTTTTTAGTACACGCAAAGAACACGATCTGAAAAGACGACTATCGTTAATTAACTTCATTAACTTCCTCTATTGATGCTGTCTTTTGTATCCCCGCCTACAATGGGTTCTCAGGTTCTTTTCACTCTAGTAGTCCATGGGCCAGGCCAGATATTGGTACCATCTGAGGTGGCAATACCTTTTTGGTGTCATTTTGTTTGTCGGGCATAGATATGCCTATCAAGCTATGATAGCATTTCCAAATGAGTAGCTTAGTCATAGTAAATTAATTTTAAACCAATTTGGTCTCGTTGTTATATCCCTCTACTTCTGAATCAAGACCAACCGCTATACAAAGAAGAGTACTGTCTTCTGTATGTTCACAGGTGTTCTGTTGTAAACGCGGTGCGCTTAGTCTTTATTCAAGGCAGCGAAGGGAATATCCAAGGGTTATGATATCCACGGCGCTTAGTCTAATATTCAAGACGGCGAAGGGAATATCCAAAGCTTATAAAACAGTGTATATCCCTTTATCTAAAAACAACAACAACAACAACAAAGCAATTATTTATCATTTTCCGCTGAAAACGCTACGGTGAAAACGCTAATACCATGCCAATGTCTCTTTATTTCCATTCAAACAATGAAATATTATGCAAAAACAATGTACCGGTACACTACAATACATTATAATTGATAATGTTGTAAATGAACAGAGTAATTTTTGTTTATAATTGATGTATTTGTTGAGAGGGTGGTATAAAAACAGTATAGATAATCCCTTTTATTAGGAACTTTAGATATGATAACGGTACATTGTTCTAGATAAAGACTAAGCGCGTTGCACCGCGTGACAGCTGTGGACATCATAACCCTTTGGATATTCCCTTCGCTGCCTTGAATAAAGACTAAGCGCATCGCGTTTACAATAGAACACCTGTGGACATACAGATGGCAGTGCTCTTCTTTGTATAGCGGTTAGTTTCGATTCAGAAGTATAGGGATATAAAAACGAAACCAAATTGGTTAAAAATTCATTTATTATGACTAAGCTACTCATTTGGAAATGCTATCATAGCTTGATAAGCGTATCTATGTCCGACAAACAAAATGACACCAAAAAGGTTTTGCCACCTCGAGTGGTACCAACAACCCATTTTTCGGGTCTTGGCCCATGGACTATAGGTATTGGTACTTGCTAAACGCATCTCCTTTAGTTTCCACTGACAACAATATGGGAGGAGAATGGAAGCGATCAAGGCCCTCGCTAAAAGACGCTTGTTGTAATACGCATTGCGTGCCTTTCTTTCTTTCTTTCTACTGTTTCCTATTGTTTGTGAGTTAAAAACTTGCGGCAACTAAGTCACCGCAGCCGACACACAACGCTTACCGACTCATTCATGCGACGGCAGCGGCACGGACACAAACGCACTTCAGTTTACATTCGGGCTGCCGTATTGGTTAGAATAGTTAATGATAGACCTGTCCTGCGATTGGGTCATTTGCCATCTTACACATTCAAGCTATGCCGTATACGGTAGTGCGTGCGATTGAGCGTAAACGCCGTCGCTAAGCAGGACTGTTGTATTGTTTCGTCTATAGTGAAAGAAACAGGTTGTTAGCTTGAACATAGCCCGAACTTTAAGAGCGATTTTCTCCGTTATTTAGAAAATGGACTGACATCATAAGCGTAGATAATATTCGTTTCTATGATCCATAGGGATGTCCAAATGAGTTGTATTACATATCAGTGTAAAGCTTAGTGTCTGTAGAATTCACATATAGGCATAACTACGATCTCATTTTTTGCGACTTTTGACTCATTCCGACGGAGCGCATCACGTGTGTGGCGCTCCGACAAAATGAGTCATAAGTCGCACGGCGAGTTTTCCCGTAATGAGCCGCAAATGAAGGGGAAGCAGTGCTCGGGTCGAAATTTTTTTATACGGATTTTGATTCCTTGATGTTTTATCTGTTTGTACAGAAAATTTCAGCGTGTAAAAATGAGTACAAGTGTCCCAAATCACAGTTTTTCTGAGACAATTTTTTCGGTAAAAATTTTTCGAACGCTCGCCTTTGCGTTGCGTTTCGCACCTATTGTTCTTGCCCGATTGAGACTCCACCTCCGTTTCTAGGGTGTATGCTAATGAGGCATTGCTCTTGACCCCATTGAAGACAAAACAAAGCATGGTGCGCGCGGCGGTCAAGCGGTGAGGGCTTTAGAATTACGCAATAATAGTGAGCTGACCAAGGCTATCGATTGCATGACCAGCGAGTTTCGTTTGATACATGCCCTCCATTTCATGAAGTGGTGATTGATGTGACGCACAAATCGCGCTGAAAAAAAATAATTCCAACGAACGATCACGCACAATTTATAATACTTTATCTATGAGCTAATACAATGATCATAATAATCGAACTTGAAACCTCTGTATGCGAGTGTGTACTTTTACAACGGTTATTAATTGGCCTCATTAATGAATTCATTCAAATTATCATAACTTTCTTTCCCTGGTATGTGCCTTGCTGTTTAAAGTTCATCTCTGGAGATATAGTACGGCCTATAAGTTGTCAATTACATGTATTCTCGTTTTTATTAAGTCGACAATTCGTGTGATAATTCGCCAAATTTATGTAATGCATACTATTGTTTCCCTGGTTAATAAAACTTATTGCCCTATTTCTTATGATGGTTTGGGCCGCGACGGCATGGAGAGAAATCGGAAGATAAACATTATTAATGCCCAAATACAATGTAGGTCGTGTTCCCTTTTGAGGATATTCTGACTCTTGTCATCTGTGTATTTTTTAGAGGTAGGACCTATCTGAGAAAGGGACAGAAAGCTGTGTCGCTACTCAAAAGTGTGCTTCTTCATTTTGTTTTGTTTTTTAATCAGAATGTTTGTAATGATAGCTGTTTGTCGTGTATTGCGTGTAGCTGACATGTGAGAGGTCAAGTCTGCAAAGAATTTGGCTAACAGCTTTGCGAAGTAGCAGCGCTAATTGCCCATTGAATTGCGTATTCTGAGGAATTTCAAATGAAAGAACTCGGACGACACTGTTCACGCCTTGTATCCGAGTAAACCCCGCATCAACGAAGCCTTAAACAATGAAAGGTAAACCTTCTGCTATCAAGGGGTGGATAAAGACGCAACCAGTATTCTTTCTTCGCCATTGATAGCAGAATCAGTGACTGAATGGAGCAACAGTGTTGGAGGATCGGCATTATGTCTGCTAATTTGTAAAAGAATTTTTCAGTCCCCTTTTGTCTTCAGAACCACAGTCAGGGACGCTAAGTTACTCTATCTCCTACAAGCTGTCGTTACTATCTTAAAACGTGAATTTTATGAAAGGTTAAAAGTGATCGCAGAATCAGTTCTTCTGCGTGACACATGCAGGCTTTTATAATAGCATACCAAGCTTAAATCGTTTACCTGTATAGAAAGGGCGGGGATACACACTTATCGCAATTATCCGGATTTGAGAGTAATACACTCTACTACTTTTCTTCATCTTTCCCTCAACAGAGACCATGGTAATTCAAAACAAACAAACAAACTAACTAACTAACAAACAAGCAGTTGCATTATATCAGAACGTACGCAAATTTTTGTGTTTCATGTATGTATAGGTCATCTCTTGATGTATAGTACGCATTTGTTGTCGTTTTTACAGTGTTTCCTAATAAATGCCTATAGCGAAAACCCAACACAACTTTTATCAAGGAGGAAAGGGAACTTACATTTAAAGATAACATAGTTTACAGAAATCAGACATGTAAATAAGGCAATCATATACATCCGCACGGCCGATTATAATCTCTTACTTTGATTATCAAACATGATCGCCGGCATTTACGTGCTTTTTTCTAATTTTTTGAACTTTGCCTCATTTTCTCTTTTTTTTTAAACAACTGCTCGAAACATTTAAAAATCGTAACACAGTCTGCTAACCCACAACATGATATTCCATTTGATTCGTCACTTATTGTTGGTCGGGTGACGCCAAATGTTGGAATCTCGAGCGATGATACACGGCATTTTGTTTGTTGGTTTTCGTCTCATCGCTCAAAAGAATTTTGACTACGATTACAGAGGTATCATCTACAAGACATAACTGATAGTTTACAGTAGTGATCATCAATTCAGTAAGGATTAGTCAAGTCATGAATTCACTTTACCCATCATGTCTTTTCGAACTACGACATTGTTTGGGTAACCGCGCCTTTTTGTTCTCATAGTTCAAACTAATTCTTGACATAATCAAAACAAATAATTTTCTTTATATAATTTCTCAAAATACTCGAAAGATGGCCTAAGTCAAAACTTTCTACAAAGATTGCATACGGCAATCTTTACTAGCCTCAACAAGTTTTCTAGAGCTATCAGTTCCCCCTATGACGATGATTTCGATTGCGTTTTGAATTTGCATCGAACTACTTTCAAAACAGCTATTACCTTTATATTTCGATTAATAAACCAGTCTTTTGAATTCATAACCAACATTCGTAATCGTAACCATACAGTAACATAATACTGCATGTCAATAAAAGTTGGAAAATGTAAATGCTATGTCAGTAGCGCAAAATAAATGAGTACCGATTATCTTCATACATTCTAATTCCTAAATGATGTCGCTACGAAAATGACGCATGGTTTGACGACTGCTTCTAGCAAATAAAAGTAAAAAGGAATGGGATATACTTCTAATGATAGTACCACGCCGTACAATGCATTTCACTGTATTTGGTAACGTTTGGTTACGTTTCTGTGCGCTTTACGTACGGAAAATAAAAGGCAGATTGATGCTATTAACATGCTTACACACAACGCATTCAAAATGTTTTTTGAAATACACCGTGTGCAATATAATATTTTAGTATACGTTTTGAAACTTTGAATTTGCGAGTCCTTTATAAAGTTATAAGCAGGGTTATTACATTATCAAGCAAAAATTTAAGTATTTAGGGATTAGGATTTGCGCAGACGACTAACAGTGCTATATATAGCGATCGTTCGCAACAGAGACAATCCTCTTCATTAGATATACAATGTAATTCTGTCTTCATGAATTGAAAGAGAAACGAAAAGAAGTAAATTTTTTAACTTCATGTAGCTTTCTCACCATTATTGAACTTGATTTGATCCGCCATGCATGATATTGCTGTGTGTTCTATTAATTCTATTAAATTATCTAATCGGCGTGCTTGTTTTTTATGCAGAATATCACAAGTAAGTTTAATTCATTGAAGTTCATAATATTTGTACATATGGCGTGTTCGTAGTTTCGTATTTTCATTTTTATAATATATCATTTGTCCATTATCTGATTCTGACCACGAAAATATGGTGACTGTTTAAATGCGGAGCATGTACTGGAAAAATGTAATGTCTCCTGTCAGTATAGACAAACAAATTTCTAGTCTATCCCCGCTTTAAATGGAAATGAAAAAAAAACAAACAAAAACAAAACAAGTTCGACTTTCAGTAGATTTCAACCGTTTTGTATAGTGCCTGATTCATGTAATGGACACAATTCTTTAGCACATAAGCAATCACACAACTTTCGGGAATAGATGTATGTCTTAATGATTGTATCTCATGGAAGAAAACTCGTCTCCTTGCCTGAATTTTAGCTTCTTCCTGTTCAAGCTTGCGTGAAAGAAATAGTTGAACATCAATCGCAATCATTAAGAGAGGCACATCCTTAAAAATAAGCACAGGAGTACTGTTTTCTGTATGTTCCGTAGAGCTGTAAAATGCAGCTCTATGGTATGTTCACAGGTATTCTGTTGTAAACGCGGTGCGCTTAGTCTTTATTCTAGACGGCGAAGGGAATATCCAAAGCTTATGATACAGTGTATATCCTTTTATCTTAAAACAACAACAACAACAACCAAAAAAAAAAAAAAGATTCCTCTTGAATTTTACCGTATTTTGCAATTATCTATCATTTTCCGGCAAAAACGCTAGTGTGAAAACGCTAACACCACGCCGATGTCGCTTTATTTTCATCCAACAAAAAAGGATAATGCAAAAACAATGGACCGGTACACTACAATACATTATAATGAATAATATTGTAAATAAACAGAGTGAGTTTTGTTTAAAATTGATTTATTTGTTTAGAGGGTAGTATAAAAATAGTATAGATAATCCCTTATATGAGGAACTTTAGATATGATAACGGTACATTGGTCCAGATGAAGACTATATAAGCGCACCGCGTGACAGCTGTGGACATCATAACCCTTTGGATATTCCCTTCGCTGCCTTGAATAAAGACTAAGCGCATCGCGTTTACAACAGAACACCTGTGGACGTACGGAAGACAGTGCTCTTCTTTTTATAGCGGTTAGTTTCGATTCAGAAGTATAGGGATATAAAAACGAGACCAAATTGGTTTTAAAAAAAAAAAAAAAAAACATTTTTTATGACTAAGCTACTCATTTGGAAATGCTATCATAGCTTGATAAGCATATCTCTGCCCGACAAACAAACTGACACCAAAAAGGTTTTGCCACCTCAGGTGGTACCAACAACCCATTTTTCGGGTCTTGGCCCATGGACTATAAATTGAAGTGTGTTCATGCTACATTTGAAGGGATAGCATATAGCGAAGGGAAAACAAACCTGAATGGCCATCTTCAGGAAGCTATTTTTTGTTGGCGATTATGAATTACTTAACTCTGAAATTGAAATAAAAACATACAGAAAAACGACTGCAAAATCTTTGCATAATGTGCCATTATTTATAATCAAGTTTCCATTACTTTTCTTTTATGATACATTTCCTTCGATTAGTGCTCCTTTATTCTTTCCCATTACATTTCATCACTTTCCTTTCCGGCTATCCACTTCATTCCCGCCTACAAACGTATACAGATATTTTGCCCGTATATACAATCTCAAATGATATTGCCATAACATAGATAGGCAAACCTGACCGGATGTAACATTACATTTCGATTGCTAAAGTGTGATCGGATTACCATCCATCAAAAAGAATTTAGAAGACCATCATATTTCTCCCCCCCCCCACCCTCTTTGATCTCTCTCCCTCTCTTTCCAGTTATCCAATTCTTTGATTGAATAATATCATTAGTGAAGATCATTTCTCGATGATGCTTTGCCTGTATTATATATATATATATATATATATATATATATCTATATATATACATTATATATACAACAATATCTAATATATGTACATTCATCAAACAACATTTAGAAGACCAGCCTATTTTTCTCCCTCTCTCTTTCTCTCCCTTTCAATCTTTCTTCTCATCGCTATAGATTCCAGTGTTTCGCCTGAAGACCGGAAGACCTCATAAATGTTCTATCAAATATACAAATTCCACAAAACAATAGTCTTTCCGGTTAGTGATGAGTTTTCATCATAATAATAATATAACAAATAACTTCCGTCTTATCACTATGTGAAATCTTATTTCATGTGATTCGTAATGAGCAATACTTCTTGGCAGTAGAGTTTTAAGTCAATTATAACATTGTACATACAATTGGCAGCATTTAACCCCTACTGTTGAATCACAAATGTGCTCGTTGATCTCTTTTATTAAATCCCATGGAAACCTTAAGTCATATCTGTAGGCAGACATAATGGATAATTCCAGAAAGCAAACTTCTTATACAAAAAAAAAGAGAAGAAACTTCTGTGTGGATGGCAGGTACCGCAATAGCATGGATTTTTTCAGATTTAGTTATCATAAGTTGTCAAAGAAAGCAAGAAAGATGCAATGATTTATTTGAATATTGAAAATCCCATCAGGCTCTTGTCAACATTATGAAAGGGATAATTGCTGAAACAAAACCGAGAAACTAACTCAAATGAAAGATTGGTCTGCGAAACTCAACTTCGATGTTGCTTGAAGTTGTTTTTTTTTTTCTTTCTCTCATACCTATGAATGACAGTCTGATTATGTCATTTACAGGTCGTTCAAATAATCTACTTGGCCAACAAACCAAATAGAGGATATTCTGTATAACATTCATGCAACGCAAGAGCCGATGGTTATTGCCTTTATGGGGTCCTATATATTCATCATGGTGAAACACAGCCTAACATATGCGAATGTTTAGAATACTTTGAATAGACCAGGTGGCCAGAGTATCAGGTTACATTGTACCTTATTGAATAGACAGGATGTTGATATAAAGACATTCCTGGACGCGCTCGTAGAAAAGTCGGGGATTATGAGCATAATAGAGAAGTTCAAAGGCCGATTACAGACGGTCTCTTTTTTTCTGCACCGGTCCATAGAATGCATTTGCCTTCGTAGAAAGCGCTCCAAATTTGTGAAGAGTGATTCAATTTTGTGAGAGATGGACCTGTGATAACCCATCGCTTCAATTGAACACTTTGTTTAGGAGCAAGGTATTTTGGGCAATAAAAGCATGAAATGTTCTTGTCTTATCTCATGTGTATCGATGAAATCAAATGTTTTCATGCTGCTATTGAAGTGGTTTATTCACTTATCGTGCCAGCGTAACATATATATATATATAAGGATATATATGCATTTAGGTAGGACTACATTTTTTCATTCCATTAGACTTCGCGCACTCATGCACATTGCAGCATTTTCATATTCATAAACGATTGCAGCAAATGCTCATTTCCTTTATACATTATGCTGATTGAATGAGATTAGTTCTTCATTTCTTTCTTGTCTTTTATCGGGGGATGACTGGTACTGTATAAACAATTAAACAAATATTGATTTACACTCATGACATGAGAGAAGAACAATTCAGCAAAATTAGCCGTCTGTTATGAGAGATTGAAGAATGCCAGGAGAAATGTTGTTTATTTCAACAAAGATATTGCCTTTTCCTTATTTTCTCAAGTGATGTAATAATTTAGGCCTTCAAGCCTGTGTGGCTTGTGCTTGTCATACTTCTATGATCATGTCGGCTTCTTCTACAGCTGCTGGAGTATACGCGATGGCCAGCCTTTTTTGTTGTTGCTAAATTGAATTAACTTCTGCGTCGAATTCGGGAATGGTCACCTGCGACCCTGTTTGAAAAGACGCTCTCTCACATGGAGACGAATTTGAATTGTCTACGGGCATTCTAATTTGAATACGTTTTTTTTTTTTAAGTGATAGGATATAGTGAGAGGAAACTGAGATTGAATTATGAACATATTCATGGCGCTATCTTTTTTTTCTTTTATTTTGTCGACGAGTTTGAATTACATAACTGTAAAATTAGAAAACAAACGTACACACACACACACACACACACACACACAGAAAAAAATGACTATGAAATCGTCGCATAATGTTAAACCATTTTGAACACTCGAATATGCCATTTTCTCTTCCTTTGTAATACATTTGCCTCGATTCGTGCTCCTTCATTTTTATCTCATTGCATCACATTACTTTCCTTTCCAGCTATCCACTATGTCTTCTTTATTCTCATCATCTTCAATTAGTCGTCTAGATTGAATATCCTCATCGATGGTGGCGATCACTTATCCAAGATACTTTGCCCGTATTATTATGTATAATCTAATAAGATATCACCATAACACAGATTATAGGCAAACCTAGCCGTGTATAATATTTCATTTCGTTTGCAAAAGTGTGTTAAGATTACCATTCATCGAACAAAATTTAGAAGACCAGCCTATTTTATTTTTCTCTCTCTATCTCTCAATCTTTCTTCTTATTGCATAGACTCCGATGTTTCATAGGCAGACCGGAAGAGCTTATAAATGTTCCGTCAACTGACTTGAACATGTGTTTTATAAGATCATATAGTTGTAAGTGAATATATAATCATATAAATATATATAAATATATATATATATATATATATATATATATATATATATATATATATATATATATATTCTCCACACTTTCTCATGTCTCTCTCTCTCTCTCTCTCTCTCTCTCACACACACGCACACACACACACACACACATAGACAAAACAATAATCTATCCCGTTTGCTGATGACTTTTATCATATATATCATATCACAGTACACTGTGTAAGATTTAATCTCACTTGATGTGTAGTGAACAATATCTCATCCCGACATTACGGTGTATATAGGGTTGTAAGTGAATCGTGATTGCACATAAACTTTGCAACATTAAACCCGACAGGAAACCTACAAATGCGCTCGTTGATCTCCTTTATTGATCCCATGGAAACCTAAGACATATAATTATGGTCGAAATCTGGAGGCAGTCATGATAGATAAATTCAAAAAGAAAACGTCTCTATACAAAAAAAAAAATAGATAAATAAATAAATAAATCGTGGATTTCACAGGTTTAGTCATCATTAGTTGTCAAAGATTGCGAGAAAGGTGCAATGATTTAATTGAATATTGAACATCCCATCAGGCTTTTGTCAACATATTGTTGAAACAAAACCGAGAAACCAACTCAAATGGAAGATTAGTTCGCGAAACTCAACTTCGATGTTGCTTGAAGTTGTTGTTTGTTTTTCTGTCATACTTATGAATGACAGCCTGCTTATAAGATCGTTAAAAGAATCTATATACTTGGCCAACGAACCAAATGGAGGATCCCTGTATAGCATTCATACAACGCAAGAGCCGATATTGCTACTACGGGGTCCTATATATTCATCATGGTGAAACACAGCTTAACATAATTACGCGCGTGTATTACGCAAGAATACTTTGAATAGACCAGGTGGCCAGAGTATCAGGTTACATTGTACCTCCATGAATAGTCAGAATGTTGATACAAAAACATCCCTGGACGCGCTCGTAGCCGCCATCTGAAAAGTCGGGGATTATGAGCATAATAGAGATGTTCAAAGGCCGATTACAGACAGCCAGTTTTTCTGCACCGGTCCATCGAATACATTATAATGAGGTGCTTCGTATGTATTATGTAACCTTTTTTACGGACCCCAATGATTTAATGGTTGTTGGGAATCGAATGTGCAAGTTCTCATGTGGTTGTTACCAACATTTATCATAGCATTTATACTTCGACAATGACATACGCTGCAATAAAGCGAGAAACAAGACATATGGCAGAAGTTTTTTGTTCTTTTCTATCTCTTTCTCTCATACGCTTAGCATTCACGGGAAATTGTATATAAAAATTACGATGCTTGATATTTTGATGCTTGCAGCATTTTCAAAGAAACCTTGGGATAACTAGACCGGTGGTGTAATGTAAAACATTTTCTTGAATAAAGAAACGATTCAATCAATATCTATATATATTTGTGTATATGTATATAATATATATAAATGTATATTTATATTTCTTAATCTATGTATATGTATATGTATATATATATTTTGCCAAGATTACAAACCTATCGAGACGGAAATTGTTAATATACCGACCTATCCTGCAGCGACGATTTTTTTTTTTATCTCCTGCTTACGACAATGTGTAAGCTCTACATATATTTCAAAGCTTTCGGGGAATATCAGAAAGGACAAAGAATGTGTGTGTGTGTGTTTTTTTTTTTAAGAGAGGCAAAAATAGTAAAAATACTAATACACCATACTGATAATGTAACAATATGGAACATCTACAATGTACATTTATTACTGTATTACCTTTTGAGTGATCATCAACATCATCATCATCATCATCAACAAATGGTTCCCTTGATGTAATTATACAATAGCTTTTCTCTGTTGTTGTTAATTGTCATTATTACCATGATTATTTCTACACTGTTCAAGTTATCGAGTGATAAAGACACACATACAACCACACAATTTTTCTAATTTCTTTGCAAGGAGAGATACATGTACACACGGTGATGGTACTCCATATTCTTAGAAAGATTGCAAGTGATCTCTGCAATGTAGAAAATCGTCCATTTTTGGACAGGCATGAGTGTTTACGTGTAATACGCAGTTGCACAGACTTGTAAGGGCTTTCATTGAACATTGTACAGTGTGTACATCGTATCGTCTTCTCGCGATCGCTTGCAGGCACACAGGCATGGGCACGGATCCACAGACATGGACACGCAGGCGCACACATAGTCATGAGCACACACTTACAAAGGGGATATTATTATTTACAATGCATGCACGCACGGCCTCCAATGGATTCGCACGCAGGATGCTAGTCCACTGCCTAGACTGCCTTCGTATACCGCCAATGAGGGCGTATGAGAGAGTGAAAAAAAGATAAGAGTCCCGTGTCGGGACCAGCAGGATGCTAGATTCGCACGGACTCGCACGGTAGCGTGCCAGCACCACGCACGGTACCGTGCCAACACCTCGCACGGTAGCGTGCCAGATTGTCCGCACTCGACGGTGGCACGCAGCCGCACGGAGGCGCACTGACTGGCACGCAGCCGCACGGAGGCGCACGAGGTCGCATGGGGTCGCACGGGGGCGTACAGAAGCGCACGCACCCGCACGAGGCCGTATGAAATGGCACGGAGCCGCACGCACCCGTGCGAAACCGCACGCAGCCGCACGAAGCAGCCCCGTGCGCAGTGCGTGCGGGAGTAACATAACTTAATGGTCTGACTGTACACAGGCTCATATACAGGTTTGGCATAGCACTCACACAACTCTAACACAGCTTTAATTGAAAAAAACAAAAAGCATTAAAAGTGTTAGATGATCAGGAAATTGATTAATGGTGATGTCTAGCTGTTCACTATGTTGATACTTGACTGTGAAAGATCATGTCAAAGGTTGAGAAATTTGGCAATTGATTAATTTAGAATTTATCCAGGGGATATTCAAACAAATAAAAAATCAAAGTAACTAACAAATATGTAAATAGAGATTTATACAACAGCAGCAGCAGCAACAACAACAACAAAATACCAAACCTAACTAATAACAAACAACTACAAAATACAAATCAAAATGAAACAGAAACTACATTGCAGATGAACATATTTATCTAGACAATGACAAGAAAGACAGGTAACCATGCCAAAATGAGTTAAATACATTGTGAAAATAAAATGCATAATGATACGCCATATATTTAATGTGTCTAAATTTTCATGAATCAGAACTTTTTGATGATTTTGCGAGTGGTTAAATTCGCAATCGTGGAGTATAGTGCTGAATGGAGAAATGTATTCGTGCACGTCACATTCATGTCGGGATCAGAGTCAATATTTTTGCATGTATTTATATTTGTGAATAGCACCAGACTCACAAAATTCACGAAAATAAAACCCTCACGAAATATTCGGCATATACAAACATACAAAAAGAGGAATGTAGCCTGCCCATCCTAGGATGTTTGAAAAAGGCTGAAAGATATATAGATGAATGCTCCTATAGGTACTGTCAATAAGGGCAAGCAGGAAAAAGCAGGAAAACGAGTAAATAGTAGCTGGTAACTGAAGGACAGAATTAGAAATGGATGCATTGAGGTAATGCTTGAAAAGAGATGGAGAAACTAATGATGGATGAGGTAAATAATAAGGGAGGGTGGAGATGAAGGAAGGGAAAGAGAAAGTCACTTCATTTTGTGTTGGCTGCACTGACTTGCATGCAATTGTCAGTATTCTCCTGGAGGAGGACAAATAATTTAATCCCTCCCTCTCTTGCTCAAGTTTTGTTTGAAAAGTAACCATCTGAAGTGAAGAGAAACAAATATAGCATCCTGCTTCAGTCAGATGTAAACAGGGAAATGAATGCAAATCTTTCCTCTTTCTTTATGTGTGTGAATATCCTGACCCACAGCCGGCAGCAAGGTTCTGTGTGTTTTATTTTCAAAGGCTTCGTATACACATGAAGGACAAGGGGAGCTATTGTCGGAGGAAAGCTATCGTTAGTTTTGGCTCTCTCGTTATCTTGATGGTGATTCCTTGTTGCTATGTTTCTACAGCAGTCAATAAATGGCTGAAAGAATAATGGTTTGTGGACTTTGCGAACTTCTCTGTAATCCCCAGCATTTTGGTAGAAATCAATCAGATAAACTGATACTGTATGTAATGTGCATAATTACATACTCCGTACCCTAATTTGAGGCTCGATATCACACCGACAAAGAAAAAAAAAAGGAGGAATGGAACGAAAAACAGGATATGCATTTTGATAGGTGAACCAACAAATAGTGAGAGAAAGAAAGGGCGGGGGAGGGGGGGGGGGCATTGGGGTGGCGAGGAAGGGAAGAGAAGAAGAAAGAGATAGGAACTTGGTAGGTATACCATGGGAAGGAAAATGCATATAATGAAATAAGTTGCCCTTCCTCATGTGAAGTCATTACCCTAAGAGCTATTTTTGGATGGTAGAATTGAAAAGAAGCTTAGTTCTTACTTGTCCTATGCTAGCTACATAGTTGACAACAGAATGAAATCAGTCGAAAACCCTCATAAATCTGTTCTTGTCTGCTGCACATAGAGAGTTACTGAATAGAGAGAAAGAAATGAACACTCAACAGGTTTGGGAGTAAGGAGTGTCAAACAGGAGAATTCCCTGAAGTATTTTGTTTTGGATTTTACTCTGCAATAATCCATGCCCAAATTGCTCTGGCACTTCATGCATTTCTAATGCCAAGTGTACAGTCAACATTTCTTGTGACTGCTTAATAACCATTATAATGCAAGACCTTATTGAATGGAGGGCTTTGTGGCCGGATGTCAGTGTTTGATTTCACTGGCATGGAAAAGAGTGATTACAACTGCAATTCTTTGATGCTGGAAAACTACACAAAGAATTTTAAACCCTCCTTTAAAAAAAAAATCACAATTGGGAGGAGAAATTTATGGGAGTAAAGCATTTAGTTATACTTGAATCAATTTGATGCCCTAGGGAGTAAATGTACTGTAAGAGAAGAAGAATTCAAATGGGCTAGATTTGTCAATCAGTTGAAATAAAAACAACTTGATGCAAGAATTTCATTAATTTGGGTAGATTTGTGTTGTGTGGTGACCAAAGTTAAAATTTAGTTTGTGCAAAGTTGACTGAATATTGGGACAGGATGGACAGATACAGGTAATGCTGCAGATTGAACACTGAATTAATGATTACATACAAAGAACTAATGCAGTTAAATTTATGATAGAGATTTCTTCTCTTGCCTTTTTAAAGACAGGTCTGCAAAATATCAAATACATTATCATTTATATTTGAGTAAGTCAGGACTTCTTCCCATTTATTTCATTTCAGTAAACTTTTAAAGTTGGACCAAAGATTTGTGGGTGTTTTCTCATTGCGCCCATTGCATTAGGGCTATAAGGACCACAGAAATTACATACATTACAAGAGCTGTAATGTTAAATGGGAATGGGACTTATCATTAGAATCTATTGCTACATACCAAAATATTTCAGTTTTACTCCATGAAGTTTGCATCTCATGATGTCACATGTCAGGTCATGACTGACAGAAAAAAAAAGATTATTACTTGAAAGTGGTCAAGGTTACTAGGCCAGCTGTCCCACAATTTATTGAACATGTGTTCATGTTTCATTGCCTACATAATTGACTGTACTTTTTTGTCTCTCTTTTAGAAGCATTGGGAAGTATAATTAGTTGATTCTTTCAGTTTCAACCCTTCTTATCCATTTTATTGTATTCATTCTTTACTTCCCTTCATGAAATATATGGGTATTTTTAGATATAAGAATATAGCATTATGTTGTAAATAAATCCTATACATTTGTATAATACCATCATTATGATATAATCCTGTGAAAATCATAAAATACTTAATGAACATAGATTTTACTGCAAGTAATTTTCACTCCATAAAGAAGTATTGCATATGACAAGTAAAAATTTTGTGTGTTCTTTTTTAGTGCCATATCACACCAAATGCATAAAAAGTTCTACACTGAAAACGTTTACTTTTACAGTATACACGTATGTACAGTAAACATATAAAAGTAGCAGTAAACTAGACTTGGAATTTGTCAAGACTGACAAATTAGGTGATCCGTGCGCTTCACTTGAAATATATGTGACGTAAATTTCATTGAAAAATTCCATTCCATTAATGAGATATGAATGAGAATGTGTTTTCATATAATGACGTCATAGTAACGTCACGGTTGACTGATCACTATGATTTTATTAGATCTGTCGTCTTTGGGACATGATACATATATAGTATAATTTTGACATTGATAGGATGAGGACTTTCTGAGCTAACCTCTACACAACATTTGAGGAGAAAGAACTTTTTTGTGACAACGGGAAGTTTAACACTAGACTTGGAATTTGTCAAGACTGACAAATTAGGTGATCCGATCTCTTCGGAAATCAATGATTTTAGTCCCGATCCCAATAGGTATGACAAAACAGGTTTCATCTGTGTTGATAGGGACATTGACCGTGTGATGTTTGGATTCTCATTTAGAAAAGGGAGTCAGACCTGCCATCTATGGTACACAATTCCGTATACACTAAGATACAGAATGAAGTATATTTGATCTTTGACCCCACTTTGCACAGACAAGATGGCATCTGAGCAAAACGTGGTAATTTTGTGCAATGATCCCTGTAATATGGTCTTTACGTGTGCAAAATATGGGAAAGATAGGACATGTATTCACCAAGATACAGGATAAAACATTTATGACCTTTGACCCTAATTTGTATACCCAAGATGGCGTCTAATCAAGTAGTTGTTATTTTATGAAATAATGTATGTGACATGATCTAAACATGTGCAAAATATGGGGGTGATTGGGTCTGTTTTTCTTGAGTTATTGCAAAGAAAGTTGCAGAAAGAAAGAAATATTTCAATACATCGAAGATAAGCTTTAATTTCAACCAAGTTTTTTGACGTGATCCCGAAACCGTATGAAGAATTAAAGGGCACAATACGATAGCGCAAAGTCTCAGCTACAACATATTAAAATCTGGGAGAAATTCACCAAAGGGTAAGTGAGCTAGTGCTCGATAAAGATAGTCATGTCAATTTTCATTTCCAGAAAAACTGCACTCCCATAGAGATAACACGTAAACTGGCCAGATTTGACAAGGTTACATTGAATTCATTTTTACGATGTGATGCCGTCATCTAATCAAAATTTTGTAAATATAATTAGGAAAGAGCATTTAATAAGCTACAACATACTGAAATTTGGGTCAAAATTGGCAAAGGATTAGTGAGATACGCTCGAGTGACCTTGAAATTCGATGACGTCATTTTGAAAATTAACTCTCTTTATTTTATCATGAAATTTGATATCTTTTAATCATTTTTTCAGCATCGCCACCCCATGAAATGACATGTACAACTCATCAGCTTTCAAAAATGTAAAGAAAATGGGGGGTCACCGTCCATCCTTACGAGTAAAATCGGATTTAGAATTGGCGGTTTTTTGGCATAGTTGCACTCTATATCGCCATTGACGCGCGCGCGGAATTTAAACTTTGACGGACGCTTATGACGTCATATTGAGTCGGATTGACTTGAAACTTGGTAGAAATATTCCTTGACATTTCAGGCATCCGATAAGTGTGAAAAAACGGGAAATTTCTGTTGCATATGATCTGTGCATGCGTATATGTGCGCGCGCGTACGCGTCCGTCCAATTTTTTCAATTTTTCAAAAAATGCCCAAATTGGTCTAGAACGTATGCAAAAAAATTTTGAGCTCGATTTGAGCATACAAATATTTCAACGCGCACGTACGTGCGCGTCTTAAGCGTTAATATGAATTTTGAGAATATGAGTAGAATTCGCTTAAATTGAAATATATGTGACGTGAATTTCATTGAAAAATTCCATTCCATTAATGAGATATGAATGAGAATGTGTTTTCATATAATGACGTCATAGTAACGTCACGGTTGACTGATCACTTTGATTTTATTAGATCTGTCGTCTTTGGGACATGATATATATATAGTATAATTTTGACATTGATAGGATGAGGACTTTCTGAGCTAACCTCTACACAACATTTGAGGAGAAAGAACTTTTTTGTGACAACGGGAAGTTTAACACTAGACTTGGAATTTGTCAACACTGACAAATTAGGTGATCCGATCTGTTCGTAAATCAACGATTTGAGTCTCCTGATCCCAATAGGCATGACCATACCGGTTTCATCTGTGTTTTGGTGGACATTGGCCGTGTGATGTTTGGATTCTCATTTAGAATAGGTAGTCAGACCTGACATCTATGGTAAACAATTCCGTATACACTAACGAAGATACAGAATGAAGTATATTTGACCTTTGACCCCAATTTGCACAGACAAGATGGCATCTGAGCAAAAAGTGGTTATTTTGTGAAATGATCCTTGTAACATGGTCTTTACGTGTGCAAAATATGGGAAAGATAGGACATGTATTCACCAAGATACAGGATGATACATTTATGACCTTTGACCCTAATTTACATACCCAAGATGACGTCTGATCAAGTAGTTGTTATTTTATGAAATAATGTACGTGACATGAACTAAACATGTGCAAAATATGGGGGTGATAAGGCCTGTTTTTCTTGAGTTATTGTAAAGAAAGTTGCAGAAAGAAAGAAGTATCTCAATACATCGAAGATAAGCTTTAATTTCAACCACGTTTTTTGACGTGATCCCGACATCGTATGAAAAAATGGAGGGCACACTTTCGATAGCCCAAAGTCTCAGCTACAACCTATTAAAATCTGGGAGAAATTCACCGAAGCATAAGTGAGCTAGTGCTCGATAAAGACGATCATGTCAATTTTCACATCTACAAAAATTCCCTCCCATAGAGATAACACGTCATAACGAAGATAAAGAAAGAAGTACATATGACCTTTGACCCCACTTTGCACAGCCAAGATGGCATCTGAGCAAAAAGTGGTTACTTTGTGAAATGATCCTTGTAACATGGTCTTTACGTGTGCAAAATATGGAAAAGATAAGACATGTATTCACCAAGATACAAGATGATACATTTATGACCTTTGACCCTAATTTAAATACCCAAGATGACGTCTGATCAAGTAGTTGTTATTTTAAGAAATAATGTACGTGACATGAACTAAACATGTGCAAAATATGGGGATGATAGGGGGTGTTTTTCTTCAGTTATTGCAGAGAAAGTTGCAGAAAGAAAGAAATATCTCAATACATCGAAGATAAGTTTGATTTCAACCAAGTTTTTTGACGTGATCTCGGTGTCGTATGAAAAAATAGAGAAACCTTGACGACAGCTCAAAGTCTCAGCTACAACATACTAAAATCTGGGAGAAATTCACCAAAGAGTAAGTGAGCTAGTGCTCGATAAAGACCGTCATGTCAATTTTCATTTCCAGAAAAATTCCCTCCCATAGAGATAACACGTAAACTGGTTAAATTTGACAAGGTTACATTATATCCATTTTCACGAGGTGAAGACATCATCCGATTAAAACTTTGATGAATAAAACTTAAAGAGTATTAAATTGGCTACAACATACTAAAATCTGGAAGAAATTCACCGAAGGGTAAGTGAGCTAGTCGTCGATAAAGACAATCATGTCAATTTTCACATCTAGACAAATTCCCTCCCATAGAGATAACACGTCATAATGAAGATAAAGAAAGAAGTACATATGACCTTTGACCCTACTTTGCACAGACAAGATGGCGTCTTAGCAAAAAGTGGTTATTTTGTGAAATGATTCTTGTAACATGGTCTTTACGTATGCAAAATATGGGAAAGATAAGACATGTATTCACCAAGATACAGGATGAAACATTTTTGACCTTTGACCCTAATTTACATACCCAAGATGGTGTCCGATCAAGTAGTTGTTATTTTATGAAATAATGTAGGTGACATAAACTAAACATGTGCAAAATATTGGGCTGATAGAGCTTGTTTTTCTTGAGTTATTGCAAAGAAAGTTGCAGAAAGAAAGAAATATCTCAATACATCGAAGATAAGCTTTAATTTCAACCAAATTTTTTGACGTGATGCCGACGTCGTATGAAAAAACGAAGGACACAATTACGATAGCCCAAAGTCTCAGCTACAACATATTAAAATATGGGAGAAATTCACCGAAGCATAAGTGAGCTAGTGCTCGATAAAGATAGTCATGTCAGTTTTCATTTCCAGGAAAACTGCACTCCCATAGAGATAACACGTAAACTGGTCAAATTTGACAATGTTACTTTTAATCCCTTTTTACGAGGTGATGCCGTCATCCAATTAAAATGTTGTTATTATATGACTGAAAGACCATTTAATGAGCTACAACATATTGAAATTTGGATGAAAATCAACAAAAGAATAAGTGAGGTATGCTTGAGTAAACTTAAAATTCGATGACGTCATTTTGAAAATTTACTTTTTTTACTTTATTAAGAAATTTGATATCTTTTCATCATTTTTCCAGCATCGCCAACCCATGAAATGACATGTACAATTCATCAGCTTTATGTAAAAAAAAGGGGGGGTCACCGTCCATCCTGACGAGTAAAATTGGATTTAAAATTGGCGGTTTTTTGCATTGTTGCGCTGTATATCGCCATTGACGCGCGCGCGGAATTTCAACTTTGACGGGCCCGTGTGACGTCATATTGAGTCAGATTGACGTGAAACTTGGTAGAAATATTCCTTGACATTTCAGGCATCCGATAAGTGTGAAAAAACGGGAAATTTCTATTGCATATGAGCTGTGCGGGCGTATGTGTGCGCGCGCGTACGCGTCCGTCCAATTTTTTCAATTTTTCAAAAAAATGCTCCAATTGGTCTGAAACGTGTGCAAAAAAAATTTGAGCTCGATTTGAGCATACAAATATTTCAACGCGCGCGTACGCGCACGTTTTAAGAGAAAATATGAATTTTGAGAATATGAGTAGAATGCGCATAACTTGAAATATATGTGACATAAATTTCATTGAAAAATTCTATTCCATTAATGAGATATGATTGAGAATGTGTTTTCATATAATGACGTCATAGTGACGTCACGGTCGACTGATCAGTATTATACATTAGATCTGTCGTCTTTGGGACATGATACATACATGGTATAAATTTGAAATTGATAGGACGAGGACTTTCTCAGCTAACCTCTACACAAATTTTGTCCAGAAATAAAGAAGAAGAAGAAGAAGAACCAACAAAGAATCCGTACAGATACAGAAGGTGATCCGAAGGATACTCGGATCACCTAATGAGTTTATAGGACTTTTGACTGATTAATTATTTGCACTGTTGTCAACATCACATGTATGTGCCCTGCCAAAGTCAGAATGCAATCTTGTGTGTTGATATCTCTACCCTGGACTTGGCATAAAGTATATGACTTCATTGATATTATAGCTTAGAAATAAAGATATACAGGTACATGTGCTGTATAATAATACTGAGTAATTTAGAAGCTAACAAGATAAAGCTCAACTCCATTGTCCCCCTTCATCATCCCAGTGCCAGCCCCTTTCCTAGGGTCAAGAATTGTCTGACCGGCCCCAGGTCTACAGCCAAGGGTCAGTAGTGATGTTCCTTTATTACATAACATCGTGTCCCTGTGCCCCTCGTCAACCAAAACTCATCCAGGGTAGCAGTCATCCAGGAGAGTAGAATCATAGAGCAAGAAGGATGAACTTCATTGATTGTAATTTTCATTTCTTGCAGGGGCACCTTCAGGCGATCTTATGTAACATCCTTGGTTTAGTGTTTCAGATTTTCTTTCTTTCACTTTCCCTTTTAGTAAGAGAAATACATGTATATGAGTGATAAAAACTTTTAGTGGGACCCCTTATTATTGATTTGTATACTCATTAAGTAATTCTAATAGTGGATTTAACTAGGATGTTGAATAGACGTGCTTCAATATATTAATTTTGAGAAGAGTTTTGTGATGATATTTATGATTGTCTTCAAGGCTGTTAGACGAGAGGCTTATTTATAATCATATCAACTGCAGTGCTCCCATTTAGTCTTTATTGTGATGGACATTAACCCATTGAGGGTGGGCTGATGTTGCTCTAGCACACATTTCCTATAGACACTTGCCAGAGTATACTCGGGACTCATCCTCAACGGGTTAAATAAGAGATAAAGCTGAGGAAACTCTTATGTAACCTCTGATATTATCTTCTGATCTGTGCAGCTTAAAGCAAGGGGAATTTATTGTTTTCCTCCCCCAAATGTGAGGTAGATTTCCTTCAAGAATCTCAGTGAATCATTGCTGGTCAGGGAAGAAGGTACCCCCTACCTGTCATTCTATTCTCCCTATCCCTCTCTCACTTATTCTCATCATAGTCACTGAAAGCCATTTCATTTGACAAAGACATATATCTTGACATGATGACATGGTGGCTGTGAACAAATGTGGTGATTGCCAGGAAGAGAGTTTATTGGAAGAGTTTCTCCTCCTTTTGTTGTTGTTTTGATGTCATACAAAGTGTCGGTGTGATACTCCCTGCGTGCCAAATGTTTCACCGACGTGAAGTTCACCTAAAAGTAGATCTATTCAAATCTGGAAGGGATCTATTTTCTGATCCGTGTGAGTATGACGTTGTGACTAATCCTCCATGTTTGCCATGTGCGTCTAATGAACTCCCCCGTTGTCATGATCTCCCAGTGTTCGTGGAGAAGTTTGGGGAATGAGAGACACTTTATCTTTTTTTTTCTCAATGTGTTTGTTGTCAGAGACAGCAGGCGTTTCCTCTGATGGGGGTGGGAGGGGTGGAGTTGCAAGCAACAAATTTCAGCTTTCGACAAAACAGCCATGCTGTCTAAATCGGGTTACATGAAGGACTACACCTATGGTAGTAAGCGGAAACTGATAATGTCATCCCTCAGCACTAGTTTTCTGTTGTCTGCATGTAAGACAATACAAAAAGACACAGGATGTAAGCATGATGCTATGGAGCTTGGGCTCTCATTGCTGGTATGTTCATTAAATTATAATTCTAATGATATTTTACAGAGTTAATGTCATACCTGGCACTTGGTACCTGATAACACAAATAACATTATGTGTCAGTCCAGATCTTGTTGTCTGGGATATAACTTATTTAGATGAAAGGACTGACAGAGCCCAAGGCTCATTAAAGGACAAAGGTAGTGATAGCAATGAATTCAGACAATGAACATGCCATCAGAAATGCATCATGAAAAGTGTACATGCACCTTATGTTTTAGCTTTCTTGATTTAGTAATCTGGAAGGTAAATTAACAATGTGTACAATGTTAAGATGGAAACAACAAGAATATCCAATTCTTATTCCAATTTCCAGTAAGAATTTGTACTATGAAAACTTATGCTGTTCGAAAACATGTTCTATACGTTTTATGTAAAAAAAAGTTTGTGATATAGCTGACATTAAAGGACTATTGCATTTTTTGTTAGAATTTATCCTCTCTTCTTTCTCAGTTGAGGGGAAGGTATATATATATTCTTTTATGTCTGTGAGCCTCAATGTATCCAGTGGACGTCTGGTCAGCAGGATGGTCCGGAGCAGGTGGTGGACTGTTCCTCTGAATGATTGAAGTTGGTTCAAAGATGGACAGAATGAGGGAGATGTGTCTGGTGGCGGCAGCAGGAGTGCAGTCTTGAGAGATGACCCAAACAGACCCTGCTGACCAGGGTCACCAACAGACTCTTTGCTCCTTTCAGCATTGTTTCAGTTTTTCTTCTTCAAATTTTGTTCATATGTTTTAGTTTTTAATGATACTAGAAATTATCCCTGTTGTATTTTCAGGTTTGATGTATGAACCACCCATGCAAATGGAACCCATACCTCATAGCTTTGTAGGTTGAAATCATTATGGATTTGCCTTCCTGTGGTTATGTGGATAAGTTTACTGGAGTTATGAAAAGATTGAAGCTTCTGCTGCATAGATCATGGATCTCTAGCCCCCACCCCCACTCTTCCCACTCCCCCCTGATACACAGTGGATGACTGTTTGTGAATGGATATGACAAATCATAATCCAAATTTATACTTCAGGGAGACACAGGATGCCAATTGTTCACCATTCCTGGAAAAAATGTGCACATTGGCTTCAAGTACAGACAGTTATTTCAACAGTGTCATGGAACTCACATCATATTTTGGAGAGTCTGACGGGAGGACGTTAGGGGTTGAGTTGTAGGCCTACCTGTTGTCGTCCCTTTGGTCAGGTCTTCATGTTGACTGACAAAAGCTAAACCTGACAGCTTGCCTTGAGAGTAGGGGGGAGCAGGTCTCTCAAAGGGGTCTCCAACTCAGTAGTCTCTGTCTCAACTTGTCCTTGGATGTGCCGCAGAAACAACATCCCCGTCAGTCTGCCCTGGCTGGCCAGGAGCATGAGTGGACATCTGGAGGACATGAGTGGACATATAGAGGACATTCACCATTTGAATGAGGTGACCACGCCCGGAGGTTTTTGTCGGCCAGTTAATTAAGGATTAGCCTTCCCTAGTGAAAAGTAGCATCTTGTTTAGAGAGGAGGGGATGTTTAGAGGTATGGTACCTGGTCAGAGTGTGTTGATGCTGCAAAACTTTTCTGAGGAATTTAATGACAGATGTGTTCCAAGGAGATGGATAAATTGCTAATCAGGTGAGGACCAAGAAACTTTTCTTTCGGTGAGTGCATATGAAAATACTTTTCTTTTCACACTTGTGGAGTCTTGTTTCATTGATATTGTATTCAAAATGTGTTGCATTTTCTCTTCGTAAAGAGGTGTACATGTATATCTGCTGCTCAATGAAGGACAAAGGCTTTTAAACTCAAGCTATCAATAGAAGTCACTTGCTAGGCCAGTTAAAGATTGCCGACTACATGTATACCTGATGAGTTTGACAGATTGTGCTCATGTCATTAGGTTAGCTATCCTGTGGGGGTAAATGGAATAGACTAATTTCAGCAAGATTTAAATAATCTGTTAATTCAATTATTTGCCTTCCAAAATGTGTTAGTGTAAGGAATTGAATAAGGGAGGTTGGATGTGGTACATGCTTTGACTATTTGAGATTCTGTCACTGGTTTTCCTTGTCTTGTACTATTCTTAGCTCCAACTATTCTTAACCCCGGATTTTCCTTAACCTGCCTTCTCACTAATGTGCTTAGCACTGCATTTGATGGCTTAGCACCACATTTGTGGCACTAATACCACCAAATAGTCCTGGACTACCGGTAGGGTTAGCCCATTTTCAAAAATGTCAGTAAGAACAGAAAAAGGGCTGAGCTAAGCCCAGGATATTGGTGGGAAGTGAGTGGGGATGAGCCTGAGTAATTATTACAGCTCTTGCACGTTTTTGCCTGACGAGAAAAAGCCTTAAAGTGCAACAAATGTGGAGATTGAGAAGGTAAACCAAGAAAATATGAACATAGGGAAGGAATGGATAAAACGACCAATCACTTTCCTTCCCAACTGCTTTTGGGGGAAGTATCACATTTCAGGTATGTTTTTATCTTTCAATTTTTGAGAGAGGAAAGTAGAATTAAGAACTTTGCATCTGCTGAGGTGCCGTTTCTCTGTCAGTAATGACCTACTAGTGTAGAAACTCTCTGTGAACATGAGCATTCTGTAATGATGAAACTGTTATGAAATTGTTATGTTATGAAATTATGAAGTTATGATTTTGAATAGGAATATGAATTATGAAGTTGTGAATTATGGGATGAAAAGTTTTCAGTGCACATTAGAGAAGAAGACACATTATAGATGATGAATTGCTACCTTCGAAAAATCTCTGACATTACAGTTTGCCAAAGCCACTTGAAACATACCCATGAAATTGATCAAATTTGCAAATTTTGCATGAAGTTTGCTGTTGATTTGCAGTGTGAATCCCCTCTGCAGAAACGTGAGCTAGTCACATAACTTCACTCAATGTTCCGATATATTGCCTACTCCTCTGTCTACCCCCAACAATATATCTAATTGGTAGGGCTGTTGTTACATCACAGCCAGATAGTAGGTGCATCTGCAGACTGTTGTCCCAATAGCCAAGGCACCTTATGGTGGTAAATGCTCATAATTTTGGTTGCAATATTAAATGTTCTGGTCAAACACTGGATTAAAAAAATAATTAAAGGATATCAAGCATTTTGTCACATTTTGTCTCCCACGGACAAACCAAACAGACCACACAGGTATATTTTAATAAATGCTCTGCTTTTAGTGGTATCATTTTAGTTTGCTGAACACTGACACAGCAGTCCTGTATAATGCATATTGATGTTTACATCCATTCTCCAGACAGTATTCAAGATGATGATAGTTAGGTAGGAGAAACAATGGATTGCTGTTCTTACTGAAATGGGAAAAGAAATATCAAGAGAGAAGCCGAAGGGGTGTGTTCTGTTGTCTGTGATTATTCAGCATGCTCCATTTTCCAGACCAGAGCATAGGGGGCGGCGTACCTTTGATCTGCTCTGGAAATAAAAGAAAGATTGTTGGCTTCAGTTATATGCATGGATATTGCATGGCTGGCTCTGATGGGAAAACAATTCGCATCTGTGATTTCCAGCCTGAGCTATTAAATGTGATATTGGAAATCCACACAGATTTAGTTTATGCTGGGAAACAAAACTCTTTTGTTGGACCAACCTCGCAAAACAGTCCTTTCACCTTTCATTGGTATGGGTTGAAACATTAAAACTGGATTAATTAATGCAAAGCCTTTTGTATTTTGTATCAGTAATGTAGCCAAGAAGTTCAGCTTTATTCAACTTCTTGATATAATTGCACTCTCCAGTGATCACTAGGCGGAATTGTAATCATTTTCCCCCTGTTGCAGGCGGCAGTAACAGGTTAACCCTTTGTAGATATTTTCACGTATTTGAACAGTATTCCTTACCATAGTTACTCAATTAATTGGCACAAAATGACCAAATATTTACTTGCCACAAGGTGAAATATAAAAGAATGAAGGCAAGGATATATCCGATTACTGTAGTAGGAGTGTGAAATTATGTGTCTAGTCTATCCTTTCTTTTCTTTTGTTTCTTTTTTTAGGGACAGAAAAGGGGTAGACACTAGTTTTCATACATATCACCAAATAATATGTGCCCAAGGCTATTATCGTCCAATAGAATTTGCTCGTCAGTACAATCCCAAATCTGATAATATTTATTTTGCTCCCTGATGGTCTGTGAATGAGGTTAATGCAAGAAACATCTAGTCTTGTTTCCAGCCTGTGGATTATGTATTTTCCCCCTGCCACCTTGTCAAAGTTCATGTACCATATATAATCAGTCTGAAGAGAAGTTTTTTTTTTTTTTTTTTTTTTTCCCCTGACATTTCGAAACTCTGCAGCAAACACAGAGCTCATCTTACCGGCTTAACTGGAATAGTCTTTAGACCAGACTTATGTACTTAAGCCATGTTTGATGCAGATGGGTGAAGACTTATATTGCCTTTTAATGCATAAGATAACATATTGACTACTGTCTTCTGTATGAGGATGGGCAGAATATTGAAGAAAAATGTAGGCCTAGATGTGGATGAAAGATATATGACAACATTGAATAATTATGAAGACTTTAAAGAACTTTAAGATGGAATTGACTACAAACAACTAGATTTACTAAATTGGTTCTCTTTGAAAATTATCATTTTCATTTTTGACAAATCCGTGTTCCTCATCTTTACACTCTGTTCAGAATTTGGGACCTACGCTTAACAAGCTCGCTTTTAAGTAGGTTCCATCATATTTCTTTAGCGTTATACATAGAACCAAACGTACGATGATTGACCGCTATAATGTTTTACATGCTTACATTAATTTACTGTACATCCAAGCCAGATATTATGATTCACTATGCTTTTATTACATTTGATGTACATTCCTTCATTGAGAAGTATGAAAATAAATTGAATTGAATTGAATTGAATTGAAAATAAAAGTATATTGGGATAGTGTCACAAACACATCTCTGTCCAGACAGTCCTGGTGACATTAGTTATGAATTAATTAAAAAAAAAAAAAAAATTCTTGAACCTTCATACCATGGGACTACATGAATGACCTCTGGAAGGGGGGGGGGGGGGCAAAGAGTAATAATCTACATAAGGAGCTATCGGTTGCAGTCAGTTTTTACAGGTGTTGTATTACTACCTGGCATATTTTAAAATGTATAGCAATTCAGCAGACTGAATTCAGACTACTAGATGTGTAGAATTTGTTACTTGATGATTTAGTATGGTGCTATGTTTATTGTCACCATTACATAGGAAGGGGAAAAGGGTTTGGGCCAGTAGACTAACCATTTTCGTTTACCTTGCTGGTTTAGAACAATCAGGAGTGATAATGGATAAGGCGCCGATGAAGATCACCCCAATTCCAAAAGGGCAAAAATCTCTGAAATGGTTATTATCCCCCCACCAACGTAATGACTAGTTGTGTAGTAAAGGCATGAATAAGTTATATTACATACATCTCCAGCTGTATCTTTGTTATCACTATCAAATACCATGCATAGTGATGTCACAGGAAATGACATCTAGATATTGTTTTATCAATATCTATTCAATTGCAATAAAGCAATATTTGTTCAGCATTTATGATATATCAGAGTCTGAAATTTTAGACTCAGTATGGATTTGCAGAAATTGTCCAGTTGATATTGGCTTTAACTTCGTTAGGCTCTGAATTTGAGATTTTCTCCCATATTTTGCTACTTTGGCACGGAAAATATGATGACAGAGTCTAGAAGCAAATTCTGACACCAGATCGAAATTATTTTTTTTTTTTTCATTTTGTAGAATGGTTAACATGGTTATCACCATGGTTATAGATAGTTATCTTTATTCTAAATTTGTATCAGACATAATCTTCAGCATATAGGCCTATTTGAATCACATGTAATCCTGCTGGTTTATGTGGTGTCACCTGTAGGCCTATAGGGTAGGGTATATGGCCTTTAAGAGCAATGCTCAGCCAGTTGCTCTAAAATTGGTTTTCTGGAACCATTCCTGGATGTTAAAGTGCTCCTGGCTTTGGTGATTTTAAGTACTTTCTTTTTCTGATAATATGCCTAGTGTAGTTATTTGAATATTCATTCGTTTTTTGCCTCTGTAGGGATTAATACTGCACCAAATGAAATGTGATATAATGTTAAGTGTAAATTAATCTGTTGGCTATTAGCTGACTTTTATTCAGTGGTGGTGAGTTTCAGAAGTATCCAGTATCAATTGTCTGACATTCAATGGTTCAATAGGGGGTCAGCTTGTGATCAGGGGAACTGACCAGAAGGCTTTTGACGTGATAGGGCAGGAGGTCAAATGCTTATAACTCTCTGGCTGTATTTACTATGATTGATCGTTCAATTAATGTTCCTTTTTACTTGTTGTGAAACTATTGCCGGACTATCAATGATGTGTGGCAAGAGTGAAGGGTTGGAGGAGGTTAACAAACTTGACTGATGGCTTTTAGTGACATCACACTTTGAAGTTTGTAAAAATAGATTTGCCAAGTGCGATTTCAATTAAAGTTTATGGCTGTGGCATGGAGCTACATTGTATATGGCTTCTATGACATGTAATTTCACACTGTAGAAAGGAAGAGAACGGAATTGTGCTTTGGAGAGTGTGTATGAGAGATCGGATAAAGAGAGCCAGCCACACAGACAGAAGAGAGGAGGTTTTCTGAGATGTAAAGGCAGAGACATTTTACAGGCAAACTGTAGACACCAAGTTAACACCTCCTGTCTAAATAATTTCAGTTTGAGGATTTGAAGTCACGTAGTGCAAGTTTAGGGTTTTGACATTGATATTTGCAGAGGAAGGCTCAAGTATGATTGTTACTGTGATGTTTTTTGGAATCAGATATCCCTCAAATTTGACCTACTAACCTTGAGAATGAACAGAACTGGGCCATGGTAGACTTGGCTTTCAATTTTCACTTACAGCAGTGTAATGTCCTGTTAAAGAGAGCAGTCATATTTTGCAAAAGTCCAGGTTTTCTATAGATTACAAGGGATGAATACTAGTCAAGGTAGATGTCAAACCACCACGTTCATAGCATCTTAAATAGATGTCGTTTGAAGATTTGGTGAGAGTTGCAATTATACTGCAGACACAGAAATGATTTGTGAAAACTTGTCAATTTGAAACTAGGTAGGCTTGCTAGAATCATTGCTCATGCAGCACCTCAAAGTCTGAAACCATTATTTATACAGAATGACATTGCCTAGTGTCATTGGCCAATCTGGTTATTGATGACGAAATCATTCTAGCTTTTCCTCCTACTTTCAAGTGACATATTTTTATCCCTTTTGAGCCCCCCCCCCCCCCTCCGAAACAAGTGAAAACAGAGAGAAGCTTATGAAAGACAACAAAGTATCACTGCTTTAACCCAGGAATCTCAAAACTTGATTTAAAAGCAGTATTGGGCAATACAAAATGTGCTTAGTGTTTCGTGTAATTTTGACGGCTTGCTTCGTTTCATCGGGTGATCGCGTTCGGGTCGGGTGGTCGCGATACACGGCCTTTTGTAGATTATATGCCCTAATATACGAAGGGTCGGGTGGAGCATTTGAGAATTAGACCCCTATTATTTACGAAGTATCGGGTACAACTTACCCGAATCTTCAAGAAAAAGCCATTGCAAATATACGAACGTTCGCGTGTTTTATCTCCGAATACGCGATTGTATTCCTATGTTTTTAAACTGAAAAAATTATCACAAGCGTTTGTATACAAGGCTAGCAGCAGATGATGCTCGGCGTGCATAACTATGGCAAAGCGATACGCTCGCGTGCGATAAAGTGATCATGCAGGTTTCAATGGACGACCATTCATATTGTACAGTATGTGCGGCGAAAGTTTTAGTCGTCTCGACTCATAGATTACAACGATCTGGTCCTTCCTGTTCTATCTGAACATCTTGACAACATTGTTATCGGCATTATCGTGGTTTCTGTCTCCACTCATTTCTTCACTGCTGGTGACAACTAGCTCATACCACCTCCATGGACTTTATTGGGCTGAATCGTGATATCGGTTCCCTCTAGGTGCGTGTGTCTTTACCATGTGCAAAGTCTATGGAGGTTTGACAGCAGTCACCGGCTGCACTATGACGAAATACAAATTATGTACACTTGTACTGTACGTGTAACTGAATGGCGGTGAATAGAGTGCATGGGGACCTATTTCAGGATAAATGTCCTTTATTCTACAAAAACCACATAGTAATAAGTATCAATATGGAGACATTCTTTTACATCACTGCGAATACTTGTGTTGTTTGACTGAAAAGATGTAATTCTTTTCAGATATGATCAGAATCTGGTTACCGGTGCATGAATCCCTTCAAAATTTGATAAGATTGTGAAACCTTTTAAATCCCTTTCTGAAATATTTTTCAAAACTGATTAGTTTGTTTGGTTGGTCAAAGTAGACTCACACAGAACTCTGATTAATTGGTTCAGTTCACGTTCTCTGCTTTACCATGCAATTCTATGTTTTGTCGACCCTAAAGACTGTGCAAAATGCAAACTTTGGGATTGAATGAGCATCGATTCTGTGTACCATCGTGATTTTGTTGCAAACATTTTAACATAATTTAGCCATGTCCAATATACATGCTGGTTGCTATAGCGAGCGTATACACTGACAACCATGTCTGTAGGTTTTTGCGTGTTTTACTGTTCCATCGGACCTACCTAATAAAGGATATTTTCGGAAGTTTGAATACCGGTACAATGTATTCATATTCTCCATCCTGTAATGTTATTGTTTTTACTTAGTATTTAGCCATAAAATTATGTTCCTGATGATATTTTATACTCTTTTATTTGTAATTGCCATTTTTGTGCTATTTTGTGGCCTGTTTGATGTCTTTTGCTTTGATTTATTCACTGGTTTCGCCGTCCCTGATTCACCCGATACTTCGTCACTTGAATGACACTTTTTTACGTATAGTCGCATTAAACGATCAGCCTTATGTCAAGGATTATCTGTATTAAATTGTAATTATTTTACCCATCCTTACCCGACCCTTCGTAGATTAGGGCACCTAATCTGCGAAATGTCGGGTAACGCGACCACCCGACGCGAACGCGAACACCCGAAGGAACGAAGTAAGCCATTTTGACCATGGCATGAGTGTGTAAGATTTTGCCTTTGTGGCTGACTGGTGTATGATCTCACTGCATAAGTATGCACCTTCTGTTTCATTGCAGGGTCTGTCTATTTACACTCGGCTTCAAGTTCAAGCAATTTCCTCACATTCTGATAGTCTACCTTTCACAGACTTTATTACATTTAAAGTGATAAGTAATGTGCATTTCATCCATTCTATGGGGTTCACATATTGGTCACAGAATAAGCAAATACAGTACTGGCTTTCAACAAGGTTTGAATATAATGAATGCAAGTCCTACTTTTTCAGCACGTAGTTTAAATTGCATGAGGAGTGCTAAAGTCTGCATAGGACATAGACTACTAGATGCACAATTTGTTAAAAGTGTTTTCTCTCCAAATTTGACCTTCTAGACCCCCAATGATAGTTCGGTAAATATAATTCACTGGCCTCCTACTGCAGCACTGACAGAGGTGTGTATTGATAAACATGTTAACTGTTTTCACTTTTTTGGGATGACAAGTTGTGTTTGTCTTCTTGTCAAAAGCTGGCAAGCACTCTACTGAACCTTGCATATTTCATAATATTTGTCAATAAATTCAGTAGTCTCATGCACAGATTGTTTGCCGAGTGCGATTAGATTTTTCCAATGTCTTAGCACATATCTGCTCTCCCTCATAGACTGAAAAATTGACTAAATGCTTTGAGAAAGGTTAATATAAAGTGCATAACAAATTGCCTCAGAACAAAACAATCTCCCTGACAGTTCCTGGGTGAGAGGGGTCACTGCTGGTTGCAAACACTGTATGTATGTGTGAATGGCTAATTGATTCTTTTGTGAGCAATAAAGCACCGAATGAAATAACAGGATTTTTTTTTTCCCCAAACGACCCATACATGTACAAACATGGGAGGAATACAGACTTGTTTATTTGAAAGATACTTTGGCCTGTCTTTGGATTACCAATGACTTCACTGCTAAAATATTTCATGTGTTGGAAATAAAAATTATCATGATTTTAATGTCAAGAATTGGGTAATGTGTATATGTTCTTCTTTTTTTTGGGGGGGGGGGATGATATTGATTTTTCACATGCAAACCTTCCCTGTGACAGCAAGACCTTGATAAATAATAGATCATTAAAACAATTTCTATTGAATGAAACATAAAAGCTTGAAAAGTTGGATACCATTCCAAGAATATAGGCAATGAATAATGCATATTTTTGTACCATAAACTCTGAAGTACAAATTGAAGTGTGCATTGCTTTCCTGTTTTATAATTGTTTGTACATATATTCTGAATTATATTTCATGACTTGTATTTTCCTTTTCAAACTGCTCAACAATATGAACAGACAAATGTTTCATATTATGAATTAGGCCTATTTTTTGTTTGATGGAAATAAACTGAATTGAATAAAAAAAAGTGGATAGATGAAATGATATTTGTATAGTGATAGACAGATGATTAAAGGAGACCTCCGGATGATTTCAGATTTTTACATTTGAACAAGTATAAATTAGTTATACTGAGGACAGAGTTTCAGAATTTGTGATAATTGGGAAGAAGAATAAGGATATTTTCAAAATTTAGCAAAAATTGCAATGAACAAGGATGATGACATAGCAGAGTCACCATAAGAATGCATTAGTTGGGGCTCAAGGAAGCAGAACAAAAGAAGAAGGCATGCATAGATTATACACAGGTGAACTCGCAAGCAAGCAGTATTGTAATGGGATTACACTGCTACATTTCTGAAATATGTGAACCTCCTATGTCATCATCCTTGTTCAGTGTGATTTGTTAAAGGTTTTTGAAAGTATTGTTTCCCTGCTCAAGAACCACAATAAATTCCACAAATCTATACATGGAGTTGTCGATTTATGTACTACATGATGTGAAATTATGAAAATCATCTGGAATGTCCCTTTAATGATAGAAAGTGATATCATAGCTTTTGTTAGGATGGGGGGGGGGGGTTAGAATGACAGAGGGATACTTTTAGATATTGTATTTAGCATCAATTCCAGTGTTTCACTTACTGAGGATTGTTGTCTGTTTAATGATGTTTTTGGCATGAACAGCTTCTGTGATATCTGTGTCAATCATTTGTAAATAATTAACAAGCTTGCATTCAATTAATCTGTTAAGTAAGATGCTAGGGTGTGTTGACAGATCTATGTTAGATGAGAACTTGCTGGCTGAAGTATTTAATGCAAGCTGGAACTTTAAAGTTAAAGAAAAATGTTGTTTAACATCATTGAGATGAGTGTTCAGCAGAAACCACCATTAAGAAGATATCACCTTGAGTTAGTTTGAGTAGCATTGCCTTTCCGTTACAGAAATGGGGGAACCATTTTCGTTCCAAAGTGATATCACTTTTTTGTTTACCACTGATTACTGAGCATGTCATGCGTTGTCAAAGAAAGAATGGCATCAATAAATATATTGTAAGATTTCATGGACTTGTCAGCAATGACAAGAAATAAGGGGGGGGGGCTAATTTTCTATCTGCCTGCTTGAATAGGTCTGTCACAAGTAGGAGTTTGTTCTTTCGAGTCTGTTGATGAAGACTAGCTGTCCTTAGTCCATGCCATATTTCCCAGAGGCCAACATCTGTGTATATTTACTTGGTCTATATCAGGATATTACAGGGGCCTTTACATCGATCTGCGCTCCATTCAGAAAGATTATTTTCCTTGTCATCTCTCACATATCTCCCTCCATGGCTTGAGATGTCCTCATGATGATTCTCTTTTCATCTCTCTGTATGAATCAAATTATGCATACATGACATAATGTTCATAGAAATCCATTGATTCGTTATTTATGGAACTGAAGGTGGCTCTGGTATGTTTTATTTATGCCCTGTGATAATTTTGGAATGTAGGTGAATAGATGTAGGATTAATTCTTAGAAGCAGATTGTGAGAATATGAAAAAGCAGGCCTCAATAAATTTATAACAGAAAGGAAGGAATGTCAAAGCACTTTTGCCAAACATGTTGATGTCATATGAGAGAAGACATGTAGTCTCCTCATGTAGCTTGCAGACCCACTCTCCAGATTTATCCCTCAGGTTTACATTGAAAATTTGAAACTTGAAAGAAGGAGAAGGAATATCAGTCGTGGGAGACACTAAAGCTACAATGTTTTTTGTTATGTTAGAAAGTATATTGGGTTTAATGTTGACAACAGCCAAGTCTTGTGCTCAGTAAAATTGTAACTACCACAAATTTGATGCTTTTATACTCAGTTAACAAATCATTTGGGTGAAATCAGTTAAAAAAGGTAATAGAAAAATAAAAGATATATATGTAAGCTTTATCATATGTGTACTGTATACACCATGTATTTTGCAGATTTCACTAGTCAGATGTAATTCACAAATTTAAGAACTTGTATGCAAAAATATTAACTCTGATCCCAATATGAATGTGACGTGCATGCTTACATGTACTGGTACGCAGTACACAGTACATGAACAAGGTAAGTGATAATTCTGCACTCCACAAACAATCATGGATTCATCCTATACACTAGCAAAATTGTTTGGAAGTCCCGTTTTGCAGAAAAGTAAACTAAAAGTAAATAATGGCATAAGCAGTACTTGACTGCTGAACTAAAATCTGACACTGCCAATTTAAATAGTGCATGATATTTAAGAAAGGCATGATCATTTTAAACTTTGTTTTCTAGTTAGTGCAATGACCCTGCTTGATCCATTCTTACTCTCCATTATAGTGCATTAATATACAAATAATGAATGTTTATGAGTGCAATGGACAGAATATTTCATGAGGTGAAAGATGAAATGATCCATTCAACGAGGCGCAGCCAAGTTGAATGGATCAAACATTTCATCTTTCACCGAATGAAATATTCTGTCCATTGCACAAATGAAAAACATTTATTATTTGTTTTATATAATGCCTAAAAGAGATCCTTGTTATTTCATGTTTTATTAGTTTAGAAACAAGAGAGTATCTGAGATCGCGAGAGTGCTCACTGAGCGCTTTACGCTAGGTAGCGCCGCTCGGTAGCGCGCTGTCACATACATACACTGCAAACGCGAGCGTTTTATACGCGTAGTGTGCCAGGCTCTCTCAGTGAGCGTGCAATGGAGCAAATAGTATGGATCCAAAATTGCATGGTAGATGGAGCCACAATTGCACGGATGATGACGTCATAGTGAAATGGGCCGAATGATCAATGTCAAACAACCAATCAAATGACAAGGATCTCTTCAGGCGTTATATAATTCACTCTAACCTCTAGTAGTGTCAAATCAAATATGTCCTCCTTTTTTTTTAATTCTATACATTTCTTTTACTTCCCAGTCAGTAACTTTCTTATAAATGTAACTTCTCTGTTGACTGATACATCATGCCTATGGCATGCCATCTCGTGGAACAACAGTATTCAAATAAATCAAATTCAGTTGTCACTGTGGAGTATTTATGGCTGTGGGTGGGTAGTATGGCTGTCACCTTACTCTCGTGATAATGTGATGGTGTACTGACACACACAGCTGATGCTCCTGATTGCAACATGATTAATGATGAGGCACTCCAGCTAATTAGAACTGAACTTGATATGAGGGGATCGCGCCTTCCGTTAGCACTTCACCCACTTAACACAGATGCCCCGTGAAATACTAACCTCAGCACATTATCTTTGTGCCCCCTTCCCCTTTAATCCGTTGAAGATGAGTCCGGAGAATGCCAGTATCTGTGGGAAATGTGTGGTATAGCAAAATCAGTGTGCCCTCAACGGGTTAATGCTCGTGAGCAGTCTACTGAAGGAAAGCCACATGAAAATGACTGAATTTCATCTGTAGATGACTCTCGGTAGTAGATGTGGGATGTTCTAAGCTTGTAGATGAAATGAGCTGAAAAGATGTGAATTTTTGTTTTGTTTTAGAAATCACAGTATTGTTTTTCTTTTGACATTAACATTAACTCTGCAATTTACTATACAATCTATGGCTTGCTTTCTCCACCAAATGGCTGTAGGACCAGCTAGATTAATAACACGTTAAAGACGAGTCCTGAATATATACTCGGGCAAGCGTCTATGGGAAATGCGTGTACTTGCAGCAAAATCAAACCATCTTAAACAGGTTAAGGTAGTTGTTCCAGATTAATGTAGGCCCTAATTGTTACTAAATAGGGATCACACAGTCTCATCAGCTCTATTGTGTTGTGGTACATGTAGCCTTCAGATGGGACTGTTGCTGTGTAAATTAAATCTGAATGATTTTGCCTCATTCACATGACTGCCTGAGCGAGGGGGATGAACATAATGTTGATAAAGGGAAACATTGCTAGCTACAACAAAGTCTGTGGGCACCTGAAGGGTTGTGAGGAAGGAAGGTTGCTACAGAGGAGGAAAAAAGGAGAGACATTAAGAAGAGAAATCATCTGCAAAGAGAAAAGGGAAAGATTTAGGTTTGACAACAGAAAATGAAGGCATTTCATGAATTTTCCTCTATTTTGTAGATGCCCTGAATTACTGAAAGATAAAGGCATTCATCTATTCATATGGATTTGAAATTTTAACCATGAATCAATATGCTATCATGACAGGCATACTTTGTGGAAGAAAGAAAACAGATATAGGAGAATTCTTGTTCATTTACCTGGTTCATTTATATTCTGCAATTTTAGTTCATTAGGGTCTTGAAGCTTTGTTTCTGTCATTCATTTGAAAATAAGACTTGTGTTCTTTACCTATCCATACATTAGTGCAACAAATTTTGTAATTAATTCCTCTGTTGTGAACATACTCTTCTCTCCAGTATCAGTGATAGTATTTTGTTTGGAAATATGGAAAATGAATTCATTTGAATTCAAATTCTATTCAATATAAAGAATCTAGGAATCTAATATATTAGTACAATTTATTGATTCTGTATACAGACAAAAATTTTGTGAGCTACAGTTTTAAGCTTTCAGACATACATGTGAATGCTGCTGTTGGGGTTTGTTGATTTGTTTTTTGTTTTTTGACTGACCGAGGAGCAGTACAGTAGGTGATATGTGTGGGACTGTAGAGAAGTGACAGGAGAGAGAGGTTTGTTGTTGGTGATATATCAACAAACTCTGTTCCCAAGAGTAGGTGGTTTGAAGGGTGGTACTGACAAGTCCAGCAAGTGGACAATTCTCTTCATCATCCTGTCATGTGACTGGACAGTGGGACATGGGTGAGGAAAGACAACTTTGTCTCTTAATGTGAGCATGAGAATTAAGACAATTAAAGGATGTCACCCCTTGCTGCTGTGTAATAAGATATGTAGCAAACATTTGTTCACCATACCCTAAGGCATGCAGCCAAATGCTTAATCAGTTGGTCCTTAGTTATTGAATTGATAATGCCTTGAAAACTTGTGATGAAATGTTTATCATGTATTTTTGTTTTGAATTATGTACACATGACAGGGTAGAAGACTAATCAACATAAACTTTCAAGCATGTTTCAAACATGTCTAATGGTATCCACTTCATCTGTGATGGTTGCCAAGTTCAGTCATGTTTACTTTCAGTTACGTTTACTTTTCATACCTGCTACTCCAGACAGTTGTTAAAACAATGCCATTTTAATTTGTTGGAGTGGAACTTTTTCTGAAAATATGAATACAATTTTTGAGCTGTGCACACACACACACTCTCACTAGGCCTATTAATATTATAAAAATTAGTGTAATAATTTTCTAACTCATCCAGGGTATCAGCGTCAAAGTGGCTACAAAGGCACACTATGCTGAGAGTTAATAGCTGACCACATAATGACTCAAAGTATTTACCAATCTTAGTGTAGAATCCCTCTGAAATCTCTTCCAATCTAAGCAACTCATCAACCAACATTTGGCTGTCTTGTTTGGGTGGAACTCTCCAATTGCGATGGCAGTCTCGAGTTTTAATCCCTCCCCTTTGCTTTCCCAAGTGTCCCGAGACTCCTTGTAAGATTTTTGTCTGGGATGCGTCACCCCCATATGTAGATTTCCTTCTCTCACTGGAGATGGAAATTGAAGCGCTTTGGATTGAGATGTTGTACTTCTGTGGTCCAAGATATTCATCGTTTGTAGAACTTGTAAGCAGCAATGTTTTGTTTCCTGTTTAGCTATACTCTGCATGGAAATTCAATCGTTTTCGTGTCGATAATTACAAGCTGATTGCAATCACATCTAACGTTAATCGTTGAGTGTGCGGCCATTTGGCTTTGGAAGATTGTTCGAAAGGCATCAGGGATGGGCAGTGACGTGACGTCAAAAAGACTTCATTCTGAGAGGATGTGAGAGATATTGCAAACAGTTTTATAGTCTTGTCTCTATCTCACTTTCCGCTCAGTCTTTCATCTTGAGAGTCAAAACATACTCTCCCTACTACTGCCTGACCATTCTCATTTGACATGAATGCGAGTTTGGATAGTGTTTTCAGTGACTGGATTAATTAGCTTTGGTGGATTACTTTTGTGGATTTCATGGTAAGTAGCCTCCCGTGAATTGCTTTTGAACTTCCTGCTCTATGCCATTCGTGACTTCTTCATTTCAGCTATGTAGATAGGCTGAGCATGGGCAAGTGATCAGTCAGCAATCTGCATCTAAGAGACCGGTGCTGTGTTTGTTACCTTAACATCAGCCCAAGTCGGCAAAGTAGTGTTTTGTGTATCATTATGTTGTTACATAAGTTCATGTCAGCTGGTCTACAAATTTGCCTCCACACTTCTCGATTAATTTACTCTGTAGGAAAAGTGTGCTAATTTACAAACAGTGTGCAATATCCGTTCAAACCTGTAACAGCCTCTTGTGCTGTACAAAACTAATGGAGATCACATCATAGTGTCAGCCAAAATGTTGAGAGTGAAGCCCCATATTATGTAATGTATTCCCCTTGGCAATCAAACCCATGATGCATAAGATGGTAATTAGTGCATTATTTCAAACAAGTGTCATACAGTAATGGGTTTCAGATGACCTAGATACTTGAACCATTGTTCCCCATTTAATTAGGATAAAGGCAGGAAAGTTTTAAAAAAGGAGAGAAAAGAATTACCTGCTTTTTCATTCTGTGCTGTTGCTAGTCAAGAGGTAGAAGGGATTAACTCACATTCAGTAGTATATCGTCATTCTTTAAAATTACATTCATTTGAATATTACTCTCTTTTACGTCTCGGTTAATGATGTAATGTTGATATGTGCAGTTAAAGTGAATCACAGCATGAAACCTTCTTCAAAGGAGAATCCAGTAGGTATAGAATCACTAATGGAATGTGGCATTTGATCATGTGATGATGTTGGATGAATGTTTTGAGCCCATCCCATCCACCTGTCTCCGGGACAATGGTCCCATCCCTGGGTCTAACCTCAAAGATTGTGAGTCATGAAATGGAGCCATTGGTGCCTCCAAGGCTGTGATGGAACCACCATTCTCCAGGCACTAATCCTCCTTCGGCCTGCTGGTGATGAGCCTGCAACATGAGGAGGCCAGCTCATTTCATATTTTGTGTCCGTCTTCTCCAGCTTTTCACAAAGTGGCTAAACAATTAGCTTTCTTGGCATTGTTCCATGTCTACTTCTCATCGTTTAAAGACCAGAGACTTCAGGAATGATACTTTATATGGTGTGTCCAATCATATGTGATTTCCAGAATCATTTTACAGCTCAGGAGAAATGAAAGACAATGTTCTTGAACTTTCGTGAGAGCCACTGCCAAGTGAGAGCCAAACATTTCCTTTCTTTTTGTGATTTGTTGGTGTTTTGCTCCTTACTTTTATTCTGATGTAATATCATTTCCATCATTACTAATTTTTTTTAAAGAATCCTACATTTCTGGGAAAGAAGAAGACAAAATGTTGGTGTGTTGGGAAATGTTCTAATGACTGCTGACTGTGTAAGCATGTATCAATAACAGGAGAGATGTCTCATTTTGAATAGTCTTATACATGGGGATGATGAAACAAGCAAATTAACAAACTATTTGAAGCTGAAGGTGTTCTAGTCCAATAAAACTTTGAATTTATTCAGATCAACATCTTCTAATCTGACATTTAGACATGTAAATGAGAGATGAAGTTGTTTTTAGGCAAAAAAAAAGAGCAAAAACAACCATCAGTTTCTTTTGTCTTGTGGCTGTTATGGCCCTCCTGTACAGTTGGACTTCCTAAGCGTCTCTGTATTCTATTTGTTTTCTTTTTCACAGCTTGAGTTGAAACACAAACCCAGGGAGAGGAGTTGGCCTATCAGTCACTACCAGCAGATTCTGGTCCATCTCAAGCGGCTGGACTGGGACCAGTTTGCCGTCGGTGACTTCTACATCTATGCCCGCTACCACGGCCCGAAAAACGTGACACTGACGCTGGTCGCCTGTCACGAGAGGGAGGGCGCTCTCACAGAAATCCCAGTGCCAGCGTCCATGCTGAGGGAGCTGTTCTCTCTCCACACACCTCAGAGACTTTTAGGAGATGTCAGGTCAAAGAAGCAGGAAGACACCTTGAAGTCAGTAGTGGTTGCCACGGATACAGGAATAATGAGGCATCTTTGGATGGATGTTTTGAAGCCACCCTTGGACATGAAGAAGAAATCATTCAGGAAGAAGAAGTGGAGAAAGAATGAGGGTGGGGCAGATGCAGGTATGTATGAATTATTTTAACATTTCTGACTCACTGACTCCTACCACACTCATTTTCATAATTAACCATTTACGCACCAAGGCACTCAGCTTTTAAAACTTGTTAGGCTTTTTCATCAGCATTCTGCAATCCATTCAAACTTGAGCTAGTTGTAGATTAGCAAGTTCACTCAGGTGTAGCAATGTGCCTCAGTCTGACCTGAAGGCCAATATGACATGATAGGGATGGGGGATTAGGTAATCTCTGCTCATAGACTATTAGTTTCCAGATGTTTTTATCAATCAGCAAAGAAAGAACTCCAGTGTGTGTGCTAATGGATTATTGTATAAGTGGATATTTTCGCGCGACTAATTTTTCGCGCTTGGCTGTGTCAGAAGACTCTCGCGTGTTTTTAATTCCGCGGAATCAAGACATCAAGTACTGGAACATATGGCATGCAAATTTATTTGTGTGCTTTTATTTTCGCGCTAGCTTCTCATTGCGCGAAATGCGCGAAAATTTCAACACCGCAAAAATTTCCACTCCTACAGTAACAAAGCACACAACGGTTAATGATTGTGTTACGTCAGATGACATTTCATTCTTTTAAAATTATATGATATTGAAAAAACAAAACAACTAAAAACAGGACATTAAGCATTGCAGTAATACATTCAAGTAAACAAAGGACCGTACATGATTTATTGTGAAACCATGTTCATCACAATGTATATTTGACATTCACTAAAATTGGAAAGATATCTGAGAGCTAAGAGAAATTAATATATATTTATATATATTTTTTTTTTTCTCAGTAGTTTTCGTTTGTCACTGTGGAACATGGTGCAGTTGAAAGTTAAAAGTTTCTCAAACTGCACCACCCTTTCCTGGCACTAAGACTTTCACCTTGTCCTAAAACATGGCATGGATTATTTACATTTTTTATTGGTCTGGTTGCCATATTGTAAATGTTTCACCATTCAGTGTATCTAGCTCTTTGCATAGCTCATGTTTGTATTCATCAGAACTTTCATCATTTAAGTACTTTGTATGTACAGTGTGAGTTAGTATTCATACTTTATTCTATAACAACCTACCCAAATTTTCTAGAAACTAGATTTCTTTTTTTGTGTGTGTGTGTTTGTTTGGTTTTCATTCCGGTAAATTCCAGTAAGTAAATTTATGGGTGACTGATATATTTCCTTAAAATTGCATGGTGGAAAAAAAAAAACAATGAGTGAGTGATATTTCCATTTTAACAGAAATTAAAACAGATTTACATCTCAGTATATAATACAAATTTCAGGCAAAGTTTGTTTTAACAAATGGGATGAGATTCAGGCATGGGTTTTTTTAAATCCTGTGAAATCTTTTTAGACATTTATGGCTTACAAACAAATCAAGCTCAATCACTAACCTACTTATCATGCCCCATGAAGTTTTGTTGAGGAAAACTGGTAAAATTGTAATTATTTCAGTGTGACTGTTCACCATGGAGAGAGCTGCCATTTCCTGACATAACCTCTCAAGCGGTTAATACTGTATCCAACTAAAAATATCACACATGCATAGTGTACAAAAAAGAAAGAAAAAAAAAATCAAGCCACAGTGGCCTGGCCAAAGACATGTCGTAATACATTCATTCATTGATTCACTGATGAACCAAGACATACATAATAACAGTTTTCCTGCTTTGGAGTGTGAATGTTGATGGTAGTGTTCAGGGCCCTCCACTCTCTATATACATATGATATGCAAAGTGAAGTGATAGCTTCACTCTGGATCTAAATATCTTATTGCTATCACAGGCAACTAACACAAGTGTGCACTGGCTTCACTTGCATGAATTGCCTTTGCCATTGTTGTATATGTGACCCTGTACCACAAAACAAACTAAAAATCGCCAGACATTGATTTTTAGTTAAGGGCAGATTCTGAACGAGCAGACTCTAAGCTTTCAAATGATGTATAACTCAAAACAAATGGACGATCCTAACCTATCTTAATATTGGAAAGAAAGCACACACTCTGGAAAGTGTAAACTGAGAAAAGAGGCTCTGAAGTACAGGGTCTATTCAAGTGCTTAATCTTTACTAAGCTGTGCTACCTGTGCCATGAATGGGACAAAAACATGATGTTTACCACTGTAGCACCAACAATTAAGGGATTGTCAAATTAAGCTGAAATTGAGCATGGTCTATTACCACATTCTGACCATGATAAATGTCAACTTTCAGAGCAGTAGCATCATCTTTTCAAAAGTTATTAGAGTTGAAAGTGAAGGGGGTGCAAAGCATTTTCAAGAAATGAAAGGGGCCTCTAAGAAAAACCTGATCACAATACTCGACCAAAAAAGGGGTTGTAGAAAAACTGTTGAAAACCCACTTTTCCATTCAATTTATGATCCCAAACTCAAGAATAATGTAGAAGAAAAAAAGCTCTTTCAGAAAATATGGAAAACTAAAAATTGACTCGGTTGACTCATTTCACCTTTCTTGAGTCCTCACATAAAATCAAGGGGTGCGACTTTTTGTTTGTTTTGTGATGCACGGTCACATATGTACCAAAATAGAAAACTGTCTCTTTACTTTGAAACTAGAACTAATTTTGCTATGAGTTTCCGTGTAGGCCACACTTGTTAAATGATTTTCTGCAACACTTTCCCAGAAATATGTCAAAATATTTCTGTGAAAAAACAAAGAAAAAGAAATAATATAAGCAATCACCAAGCACATATTTGAAAAAAAATTATGGAAAATCTGGCAAACATGACAAAATATGGCATTGACAAGGTGAAGTATTTCATTTTATTTCATTTGTTTCCATCATTCAAGAACAAGAGAAGCATATAACAAGTGACAAACAAAAATCAAAGATGAAACCAAATATTGATATTGTGCAATTCAGTACAAATAGAATAAAAAAATGAGATGAAAAATGGAATGTACATGGGAAGGCCTTTATATAACCCTCAAAATAAGTGAAACGTAGTTATTCTTTAGGGGGAAAAAATGGACAGGGCACAGAAGGGTGGTGTAGTTGGCTGACTGTCTTGTTAAAAACAACAGAGGGCTCACCTTCAATGTTAATGACCACTTCACTCAAAGTTTGGATCCTGGTGTAATTGAGCCATTTGTGTGTTGAGTATCTGTCTCCTCTGTAGCCCAGGGTCTCAAATTGGCAATGCAGCTAAATTGACATCCGTAGCATAGACTACCTTCCTCATAAGTATGTCCTTCATGTGCATAGCTGACCAGTGATTAAAGAAATGAAGGAGACAACTGAACTTAGCCCTCATAAGAAATCCTCTTTATGTTTTGATGTCTATTGTGACAAACCAACCATGTAAACTGATTAGTAATGCATGTCTAGACTAAGCCCGTATCAAACCCAGAGCTATGTAGCATTAGCTATTCAAATCTCAAATTTAGTACAAACTGACCCTCCTACATCTTCCTGATTTGAAGGAAGTATTCCATTTGTTTAGATGATTAAAAGACTCCAAAGAAGGACAGTAGTCAGACTGTCTCAGGAAAATTTACACTAAGTGAATGGAACAACATAGCAGTAACAAGTGATGGCAACAGATTATCTCTTGTACAATGTCTACGTCATTGAATAAATGACAGCCTGTACTATATTTTGTGTGTTTGATTCTCACATTGGTGTAATTATAAGATGTAGGATTGTACAATCAAATATTCTTTTTGCCCTGGTCACTGAAGTGATTTTGACCATGTAAGTGCATTGCATCAGTTTAATTGGAAATGTGCCATACAAAAGACTGTGTATTATTGTGATTATCAATTGATACCAAATGGTAAAAAAGTATTGTGAGGAACTTCTATGAGTAGCAAATCTTAAACATCATTAAAAAAATGTTAGCATTAATGTCAGGCACTAATGAGAACTGATGATTTGGTTCTCAGTTTAACCAATGCTAACCCTTAGCACAAGATTAACCTCTGAAAACTTTGTCATGAATAAATTAGGAGTATTCTATGGACATTGAATATACTTTAAGGATGTCAGCTGTCAATGATCAAATCAAACTTGTCATATAGACACTGGATATCCCACAGAACTATTCTTCATAATAAACTCACAAAATAAGCATTGAATGAGACTCGTGCAGAACTTATTGATGTTCTCCTTTAAAGAAGTGCATGCAGAAGCAGTGTCTTGTCTGTGATTGTGATTGATATTATACTGTGTGCCCATGTCTAGGTTTGATACATATGCAGAACTTTTGGACAAGGTCCAAATAGGGCCTTGTCACTCAGCAGGTGTTGTGGAGTACACACAGGTTGATGCCCCACCGCTGTCATCTCTCTCACCAGTTGCCATGGCAACACAGTGGTGAATGAGTGGTCAAGGAAGGGCTGCTGCTTGCAGAAATGAGACTGAATTAAGTTCTAGGTGCATAATTCACCCTTGGTACAAATGTTGCTTAGTTTCTATGGAGATGTGGTTGACCTACTGTCTTCAGTGACCGAAGGGTTAAGTGAGGGGGGGGGGGGGTCTCTTCTAGGGCGGGGTGGGGAGGGGATGATGGTAAAGTAACAGAGGCCAGCTGCACGCTGTATTATGGCAGTCAGATGGTGGTTGCTGTGACATTGATCCCAAGCAGCCATGACAACCAAGAGAGTAATCAAGGTAGAGAAAACAGAACGAGCCATGTGGCTTCAGCCGAGGACCAAGGGACTTCACCAATCAGTTCCAATTTCAAGGTCCTCCGTCATAGTTCTCCAGCTCTGTTGGAAACCAGTGTGGCATCCTGAAGTGGTCTACAGTACCAACTTATTGATGTATTCTGTATGACCACTAACCAAAGATCAAAGACTCCTTTGAGTAATAGTTTAGTAAGCATGGAGGGGACAGCCACGGCATGGAGAAATTGAAGCTAGTGCCTGAAGGGTTGCTTTAAAGGATATATACGCCCAGTTAAGAGATCTGATTCATCTTTGTCAGTGTACAGAATGTGGAATTAGAATCGCAAATACAGTTTAGGGATGCGACAGACGCTCAGTGCTTGGCTTGATGTGGTGAGATTTTTTTAGTGGCAGCTGTTTGCCCAGGGCTTGTGGTTGGATTGTGATTTATCTGTGATAACTTTCTGTCTGATTGGAATATCATGGAAGTCGGACAAGCGTGGAGACAACGATCATGGACGGATTGTGAGTGTCATCGAAATTTTTTCTTCGTGATAATTCTGAATCTTCCTTTTATGAATTGCATGTAGGCCTACACGTGTATGTATGGCTAAATTTGTAAACTAGACTTGTGGAATAGTACATGAAAGCAAATATGAATAAATATGGCATAGTATCCACATTGAAATATTTCTATATTATAATTACAGCACATTTAAGCCTATATATGCTTTGAGGTAATATTCCACTTAAAATGAATATGTGTTTATATTGCTTGTTGAATACAACATGAACATTTTAATTGTAATCTGTCTTAGGTGTCAGTTTCTTGGATAGTAAATGTTTGGAAACTGAAACAGAATATTTGTCATAATACCCAGCAAATTTTTGCTGGAAAGCATTCTTCTTACTTCACAATTGGGACACACATCATATAAAATACATGTATATGCAAAGGAAAAGTTTCAATAGAATCTGCTTAAACCTCTTTATTGTAGGAACTGGGCATTTTGTGTGCAAACCAAATGAGGAATTAGAATGCCCTTAAAGGAGAATGAAGCCCAAATATATGTGGCTTGAGGGAATGCAACAATAATGGAATACATCAGCGAAGTTTGAGGAAAATCGGACAATCCGTTGAAAAGTTATGAATTTTTACATTTTTGATGCTGCCATCACTGAATGAGAAGACCACGGCATTATGTGACATTGCGCATGGACAACAATAGATAGAAAATATAAAGAAAATTCAACTTATTTTTACCTTTCTAGCATAATAAAAGAGCACTTGTCTAACCTCTTTCAGAGAGCAAGAGAAAGAGTATTACCCTTCACATATGTTGGTAACAAGTTAGTAGAGGGAATGTGTAGTTTTCATGAATAATGAAATTTTGTGCCATTTTCTTTTATATCTCTTTCATATCATTATCTATGCATGGTATCACAAACTGCAGTAATGTTCTCATCCAGTGTTGTGGCACTGAAAACATTTTGAGCTGTGAGAGATGTTTGTGTGTGACGAACAATTGCACAAGAAGATCACACTGTGTTGACTTAACTCTTATTGATAAAGAATGCATGCCTCATCAAAAAGTACTTCATTCTTGCTGGCTTTATAGATTAGATGCATTTGCGACATACTGAACAGAAGATGAAAAGAACAAACTTGACCAGATAAGATTGTCAGGTATGATTTCAGAGAGAGAAAAAACAAAACAAAATGTGGCATCTGGATAGAGTGGGGGAGAAGGGAGAAGAACAGAAATCTGCTGTGAATATGTGAAAGAATATGAAAGAAAACAAAGAATAGAACTGAGACAGTTTTTTTTTTAGTAGGAATAAAAAAAAAAGCTATACGGAAGAAGAGTATGGTAGTAGCATTCTTAGTTGTAAAAATAAACCATAAACTGACTGAAAAGTTCTTACAATATTTAACATGTTTCTTAAAAGGGGAATTCCAGCCCAATTACAAGTTAGGCTGAGAAGAAAAAGTAAAATTTTACTTACTTCGTACAACAGTACAACAGCGGAAATTAAGAAAGTTATGCAAATTTACAGATTCATAAATTTTTGTCAAAACAATTCTCAGCTAGTTGACATATTTATGCAAATGATGCAATATTTGGTACCCTGGGGTACCAAATGAAAATTCGCCATTTTGTTGAATTAATTATTTTTTTTTCAGCGCTGTACCCTGGCTTACCAAAAAATGTGTCAAAATATTTTTTAGTATTATTATGCACAAAAATGTTTTCTTATTTGTGATTATGCATCAATTAATGCATGCAAGTGTACTTCGAAAAACACCTATGGTGCTAGTTCATTGCGACGACTTTGCCGTATCCGAATTCGGAATCGGCGTATCTGAATTCGGATACGCATTGTAAATAATGGGCATGAGATGGCAGTATACAACGCGGTACCCCGGTGTGTGGCGTGCCGAATCAAATGAGTGAGCTTATGATATCATCACCTCAGAATCTTCCATTGATTGTGGACAAAAAAAAAAATGGAAAAAAATCAAGCCCTTATGCCTTGTGTAAAACGTAATGTTATTCCTGATTGAATGACTTAAGATAATGATTAGTCAAATAAAGTAGGATTTGAGAGTGAGGCACATCCGTAATTGTGTTTGGACCAAAAACAAACAAACAAACAAACAGAAATGCCAAGATTGTATGTACAAACCAAATGACAAGTTGTGAGGCAATGACTTCATTAACATACTATTTGAATATTCATATTCATATTGACTGGTCAAGAATTATTTTGTGAAAATTTGTGAAACTTTACAATTTCATAACTCCCATACTTTTTATCAAATTTTATCAAATTTTCACTACTGTGCCTGTAAAATTTACTCTTTCATTTCAGACTTACTTTTAACAGTTCATGAATTTCCCTTTAAGAAAGAACTCTCACCAACAGAGTGATGCATGTAACCAAAGGCAGACAGGGATGGCAATGTGAATGTGACGTCTACTGTTAGCTATAGGTAGCAACTCATTACTGCCATTAATCACTGATGTAAAAATAGCAGGTGTCTTGGTATTAAAATATTTTAACTTGACAGCTTTTTAGATCACCTGAGCCAAAGGCTCAAGTGAGCTATTGCGATCGCCCTTCGTCCGTCGTGCGTCGTGCGTCGTGTGTCGTCCGTCGTCCGTCGTGCGTTAACTTTTTACATTTTCATCTTCTTGAAAACCCCAAGACCGATTTTCATCAAACTTGGCATGTAGCATCCCTAGGGGGTTAGGAACTCAATTTTTAAAAATGGGCACCATGCCCCACCCAGGGGGCCCCCAGGGGGGCCCAAACCCCCAAAAATTAAGGAATCTGTAAAAATCTTCTTCTCTAGAACCAGAAGTGATAGAGCTAAGTTAATACTGTGAGTTAGTACATTGATGACTGTAGTTTCAAGTTTGTTCATGGCAGAATCAGGGGTACCCCCCTTGGGACCCAGGGGAGGGGGGTGGGGAGGGTCCTAATGGGGCCTAAATTGTACATTTTCATCTTCTTCTTGAGAACCCCATGACCCATTTTCACCAAACTTGGCAGGTAGCATCCCTAGGGGGTTAGGATCTCAATTTGTTAAAATGGGCACCATGCCCCACCCAGGGGGCCCCTAGGGGAGCCCAAACCCCCCAAAATGAAGGAATCTTTAAAAATCTTCTCTAGAATCAGAAGTTATAGAGCTAAGATAATACTATGAGTGAGTACATTAATGACTGTAGTTTCAAGTTTGTTCATAGCAGATCCAGGGGTGCCCCTCTTTGGGGGGGGGGGGGGGTTGGGAAAGTCCAAATGGGAGCCTGAATTATACATTTTCATCTTCTTCCTGAAAACATCATGATGGATTTTCATCAAACTTGGCAGGTAGCATCCCTAGGGGGTCAGGATCTCAGTTTATCAAAATGGGCACCATGCCCCACCCAGAGGGTCCCAGGGTGCCCCATCCCCCCAAATTAAGGAATCTTCAAAAATTTGGGCCCTTATTGTACATTTTCATCTTGTACGTGTACTTGAGAATGCCTGGTCAAATTTTAGTAGAGCTGTGACTAATTTAGATTAGTGACTGCGTGAAAGGTGAACTTGCAATACTCAGGTGAGCGCTAGACCCGCGGGTCTCTTGTCTTCCAAAAAATCTGAATCTCAAGGTGCAGTCATACCACAAAAGTAACTGCTTACTGTGAGAAATTCCTCATCAGAACTAAATGCATGTGAGTAATTAACTCGTTGCAGACTATTTCGTTTTGTTCGATAACGTTTCAATCACAGACCTTGGCACAATGATAATTAGACCTGTCTTATACGTTACTAGTATATCTATGAGTAGGTCATACAGTCTTATATTCAGAATTGTCCACTTTTGCACCTTTTTCCCCCATTAATTGTAGTGCAACACCCCTGATCAGATGTATCAGTCTCAAATTAGATAATTGGTGCTCTTGCAGTTTTTCAGGTCATTCAGATTTTCAGGAGGAAAATGAACAACCAGTGCTTAGTTTTCAGTACCAGGAGTTTTCTTGTGTTAACATATATACCTGCATGTTTTTTGTTTGTTTGTTTTTTTTTTTTCGTGTACTTGTGTGTGTTTGTACAATTGTTTTTGTGTGTGTGTGTGTGTGTGTGTTTTTCTTTTCTTGGGGGAGGGGGATGAGATGGGGCAGTTGAAAGGATCTTGAAAATGACTTTGTTCATAGTTGACTCCAGGAGAAAACACACCACATTAAGTTCTTAACTTGAAATCAATACATGACATTGAAGAAAGAAATCTACAGATATATATAAGGGGAAACTGTTGGATGTTTCAGTAACTCAAGAGGAAAGACAAGGAAATGAAAGGTACACATTGATTTCTTACTGATATGTCATGAACCAATTTTTACCCAGGATGTAGACACTCACTCTTCTCTTATATTTAGTTGGTCTATCAATGGAATTTCTGGTGCTAGCAAGTACATGCCTCTCTTTCTAATGAAAAGGTATAAACAGATGCAGGATATTCTGGAAAATCAGAAGATTTGATATGATGAGATGTGATTCAATATGACCTATGGTTGTATTGGCCTTATTCAGTTTGTGTAGGGAGCTTTGAGTATGAGTATTGAAGAGTAATGTCGACTTACCCCATGTCAGGTTAGTAGGAATATGTGATTGTTTTGGGGGATTATGCTACCAAGAGACTGCAAAGCAACATTGCCGTAAACAATTTGAGTTATGGCTGTTGTTGCATGGGGCTGGATTTGTCAGCATAACTCTGATTTATCGCTCCCTCAGACCGTGGGGGTGGAACACCAGGAGGGGTGGATGCCTGACCTGAGAATCCAGCAGCAGCCGAGAGAAAAAAAAAAGTACAGCTTTGCAAATGAGATGACTGAGAAGAGCAGTCTGTTCCTTTGGCAGGTGTGATATACTATGAATACAATATTTTCGCGGCATGAAATTTTCACGGATTGGAGCCGACGGCCTTTTTCGCGGCATGATATTTTTCGCGAGTTGCCTCTGACATTCAATGCGTATGTAGACAAGAACTTTCACATGCAATTTGATTTCGCAAATCTTGGCTCTCGTGATATTCGCGAAATTAAAATTTGCACATTCCTCGTTTTACAGTACATTGGAACAATCTTGAGGATTGCGTGAGGCACCGCCATGCCTTCGGACATCTTGTTTGATCAACAGAAATAGGATTAGCTACATGACACACCACGTTAGTCATTGTATTTTTCACTTTGTGATGAATACTGATTTAAGAATTGAAAAAGAATGTAACTATGCGAGAATTTGAAAAAAGGAGAACATGCATTTTCAGTGGATGTGGGCTTGAAGAGCTGATTTTTCCTCATGCAATGCATTTTGATAAGAAAATGACAAGTAAGAAAGAAAACTAAAGGATAATGGTAATTCTTTCTCCTAGTTTCCACGAGTTTACATACACTGTAAATTCATCTAAGTGTACAAGTATGTTTAGATGATGATCTTAGATTGGCCAACTCTGGTGGCTGTCACCTTTGTGCCCCCACTTTTTTTTCCTTATTACAAGATCATTTTCACGAGATTACTATCAACAAACAAGTGTTGCCATGGCAACAGGGTCATGACAGGTGCATAGCGTACGTGTGGGGCATGACGCTGTCTTAGGAAGGCTTGGCAGTATTAGGTACCTATGATGACATCAGACTGGAATCCGAAAATCCGGCATTCCATTCTCTCGATGTCCTCTGAGAAGCGAAAAGTTGAATTTCACCACCGAACCATCTCAATGGTAATACTGCAGTGCATTCTTGGAGAACCTACAGCCAGAGTGACTCTTTTCACTCTGAAATACCATCAAGGGGATAGCAGCATAGAAAGAACATCATCTTTTACAACAATACTTCCTCATATATACTTTTTTCTTATCACACTGCAGATATATGAGATCTGTGTACTTTTTCTAAAGTTATTTGGAAAGACAAAATACTATCCAAACTTATACCTTTTCTACTGTAAAGTTTCTTCAGGAAATGATGGCAGTATTGACCGAAGGCGATATTATTGAAGAAAAAGAATAAAAAGATGAAAAGAGGATGAAAAAGATAAAAATAGAAAAGAAGAGGAGGAAGAAGAAAAAGAAATAAAGTTGATGAAGAATATAGGCACCTGCTATTGGTGCAGTGTAGGTTATAGTGGTAAAAGTATCAGTCAATGTAAATGATGTCAAAAAAAAAAGAAGTTGGGTAAATGTTAGTGAAATGGGATTCTGGTTGAGGAACAGTGAGAGGAATGATTTATATATCATGGTAGCTAAAGAGGAAACAAAATGCCAAAGCAAGAGGAAGAGTTTGTGTGTGTCTGTGTGATGAGAGGAAGTATAGAGAAAATAAATGCTCTCTGGATGGGAACAGGAAATGAGGAATCAATAAGATCACCCCGTCAGTGAGTTAGAGTGAATCTGTTAATGACTTGTGGCTAACTGGATATCTTTCATGAAACCACAGATAATGACAAACTTATCATTACTTGGCTTATCATATCTTGGTTGATCATATCTCGGCTTATCATATCTTGGTTTATCCTATCACAGCTTATCATATATGTGGCTTGCCATATCTTGGCTTGTAAGTAGACAAACACACAGTATTGGTTACAATCATATATTGTCTGAAACATGAACCAGAACAGGTGACTAATGGCCTGTTGGTACATACACAGTGACTTCTATTGATTTCATTATGCATGACATGGCTTGCACAAAAGATGCATAGCCTAATACAATTTTTTGTTCATATCTCATGTTGTGGATATGTTTGGATTTGCTTCAGGGATTTTTCTATATTTAGATTTGTCCTGAACTTATCGTTAACACAGTGATCATTGTGTTAATTTGAATGCTGTTTATATAATTGTCAGAATGACTTTGAATAAGAACTGTTTGTTGTACATCATACTTTTGAAAGTTGAAATCATGATTACTTCACTACACACTGATAATAATTTGATCCAACCCACTGCCAAATTGTTATTTCATACACCAAATATTTCGCAAGGTTTTTATTTTTTAGAATTTTGCAAGTCAGGTGCTGTACACACATTTAAAGACATGTGAAAATATTGACTCTGATCCCGATATGAATGTGGCATATACATAAACATTTTTTCGTTCAGCACTGTACTTCACAATCACGAATTTAACCACTCTTGAAATCGTCGTGATGTCGTGATGCACAATGATTTAGACTTGTTATTATATGGCATATACAGTATTTTTATGGTAGAATTTGCATAATTCTACAAATCTGTAAGTTATGCATACTACCGTATAATATCAAGTTTGTTTAATTATATACACCTGTAAATATGCATCTGTCTTTGTACAGTTTTTCTCTGTCTTAGTCTTCCCTATGTGCATGAAATCATGCATGCTATTAGTTGTCTTGTTGTGATTCTAAGTTAATTTACTCATTTTGGCAGCAAAATATATGAAAAAATTTTTTCATCATTTTCTTGCAGTGTGAATGGAAGGCTCAATCATTGCAGTGATTGTAATGTTGTGATATTTCCCAGTGAGAATGAGCCTCATGAGTGTTTTAGCATTATGCTTCTTGCATTGCTTCGATCATAATCCCTGTTTCTCTCCTCCCTTCCCCCCCCCCCCCTCCCAACACACACACTCTTTCAGACAAGGAGGGTGAACCAAGTAAAGTGGTGGCCAGGGTGCGTTCCTTCACCAGTGATGTCTCAAAGAGGGCAGGTCCCCAGAAGCCGTTTGTCGCCCCCCAGAGTACGCTGGAGGTCAACTTTGAGCTGCTCCACTCTGAAGCTCTCATACTTCCAGGTAAGGATGTAGTCCGCTGTAGAATGAAGTCATTGACCTTATTAACAATGTCAAGAGATTAGGGATGATGAGATTACATTAACATTTTGACTTTGTAGACCAATCATTGCAAGTGGGGATTCTACCTATTCTTAGTTATAGCTTTGAATGAACAAATTGATTAACAAACAAATGCATAAAACCTTTTTTAAATGATTTTAACCAGTGTCGAGCAGACATTACAACATTATTTTGGTAAATTACATTCAAGCAAGTGCTGATGCCTAAATCTTTGGCACGAAGGAACTAGCAGGGTGGTATGTGCTTTACAAGAAGAGCATATATTCATTGGTACAGTGATATATTTTGGATGTCATACTATGTGATATGAGTAGTGCTTTCATCAAAGTGGTTAAAGCATTAGGTCTTACTACTCTCAGTGTATGCATTGTGTCACTATAACAGTGGACAGATTGCAATGGTCCATATGTGAGTGTACTGTTTGAGGGCAGTAGGGATCCATTGTGCAAAAAATGGGTGCCCAAGTATTGTTAAGCTCAGGAACAGTTGGTAGTTGTTGGATTCTAAGATGTAACATGCTGTAGGGGATTAGGAAGGATCAAGAAGTGGAATTAGATTCAGGGTGACTTGAAAGTCTGCTCTCTCTTCCCTTGCGCCATGCAGTAGGAACAATTTTGTTGGGGGCCAAAAGTCAGTTTACACTCATAGTGATTCAGTCGGATTCTTGCCAATTCAACCCTTGCATTGTAATAAAGCTTACTGAGTAATTGCACTTCTCAAGGGAGACACACTCATATAAGAAGAAAAAAGGAGAAGCTGAAGAGACAACAACAACAAACAATGATATAGATTTCATCATTAAACTGTGACCTGGGAGATATGCCATATGGCTTCTTGTGGATTTTCCTACTGTTGGACCAGGGTTTGTAACTATACTTGATCAGTGAAACCATACCAAGAATCTTGTATGCCTCTGATTTTGGGCTTTCTTATGGAGAGATTTTTCAGACCTGTGTGTATAAGTAGATATTTACAGGGGTGGTATGTGTGTGATTTGGCCCTGGAGGAGAAAAGAATCAATATTGTAAAGACAAATTGTACCTTCCTCAAATACATGATCTCAAATATCTTTCATGCTGGAATTAAAAGATTATTCCCCCCCCCCCCCATAAAAAAAAGCATGGGAAAGAAACAGAATGATATTGGCAAACAAAGCATAACATAACATATTAATACCGAGTAGTCTTACCGATGTAACCCACTGAAATGTATCACAAGCATTTGTTGACTCATAATCTCTTGATCTCCCATTAGAATTGAACAATGCCCACATTGTCATAATTTGATACTCTGTTTTAGTGCTTTTGAGTCATATTAAATGTTGATTCAATGACTTATTTGTTTGTTTGTTTCTAACCTTCATATCTATGCTCTGCTAAACACTGGGAAGATCACAAACAACCCTATGACAGTTGACACACTATGCTTTTAGTTTACACTAAGTCTGTTTATTTTTCTGAAATCAGTCACTGGGCACTGGACTGTGTAGTATGCAGAATAATCTGGGTATCGTGGAGTCAGTAAATTTTATGAAGTAAACAATCAACTTGCTACTAAAGCAACTCCAATTTATTGTCATGTTGTTTTCTTTCAATTACCACATTGCTTTCATTTGACAGTTTTTAGAGTGCAGTCATAAACATATGCATAGATATGATTTCAGTGTGCTGCTTATTATAAGATCTGTGTTATCGTATCACATGAAGTTTGAAGCATATTTTGAAGCGTTATATGGGTATATTAGTATTTACAATTGTAGAACATGCAATCAAATGCTGGCATGTTATAACATGTTTGTTGTGTGAGTGGTGAAGTAATTAATCAACATGTTCAATGGGATGAGACATATAAGTTTATTGCCAAAGAGATCCCTAACCCCCCCCCCACATCACACTCTTGTCACCCACACATACTGTACACATTATCCCTGTTTAATAGGACCACAGCTGCAAATGGAACCATTCTAGTGGAACTGTATATTACGTAGTCTCACCTTTCAAAGAATCCATGACAATTACCATACACCCACACTCTGCAAATAAAAATATTTTAAACAAGGAGGTATTGGAGGAGAAGTAATGAGAATCTCTCCATTGTACCCATGCTCCGTGCCACAGAGAATTAAGCTGTGTGCTCTATTGCAGGTGTTAATTGTTCTGATAAGACAACACTTCTGTTTAGGTATATATGCATCATTCTTTAATAACAACCTAGTTTGCCATTCCTTTCAATATGCTTGGCAACAATTATTTCGTGTGAAGAGGACAGGGCATGCAAACAAAAACGGGTGAAAAATTATAATTTTGTCTGCTAAACATGTAGAAACATGTATTAGCTGAATACTTAATCCAAAAGATTTAACTTCGAGTGCTAAACCTTGTGAAAAATTATGCACAAATATGCGTAGGGTGGTTAAATGTTAACTTTTATGAGACTCTACTATTCCTTCTTTTTTCAGTCCTGAGGTATTATATGTAGTAACAAGAAGATTTGAAGAAAAAACTTGAAGGATATGTTCTTTACCATACTGCCACCAAGTTCCATACATTACAGGATTTTAACATTTTCTCTGAAACAGAGCTTAAATTATTAAAATAAAGATTCTCTTCTTTGGTCTTCATATCATAAGCCTTGTGGAAGAGCAACTTGCAGCATGGAACATCAAAGCCAGTGGAATACTAAGTATTCAAATGTCATTCTATAAAACTTATGCATAAATTTGCAGAAATTGCAAAGAGTTTCCATTCTACCTCTTAATGGCATAATTTACCATTTGCAGATGAAACAAAAACAAAGCATTATTGCTTTAAAAAGTTCTAATACATGAGTTAGGGACAGAAACAACCACTGTACAAATTTGAATACGTATAATTGATGTTAAGGATTGTTAAATACACAAAATGTGAACAATAGATATGATAAGAATGCTTCCAGACTAAAGTTATAGTTATGGCTACAGTTACGGTTTACTGAGAAAAATACTGCTATCTCTTTATATTTTAGGCTTTGTGATACAACAGACCTACACATATGCATCAAATGTGATATCTTGAACATTTTTAAAATCACTGCTTCCAAAGGTCAACTGGACCTTTAATACCTCCATGTTGTACGTATGCTGTTACAAACAGGAGATCTGACTGTGGAAACACTCAATCTAAGTCAATGTCTTCGTTTCACAAAAATTCTTGGTTCCAGTCTATAGTCATTGTATCATCTCTGTGCAGACATTATTGTCACCTAATTGTATCCTAATCAGTCAAACAATGTGCTTGATATAGCTTTTACTTTTGATGGTTTCATTTATTTGGAATCCATGGTAACAATACATACATCTGGCTTGCGCTTTAACCGCTAACGCTTTGCCCTAATTCAGGGGAGATAAGTTGATCATAGTTCCAATTGTTGTAGTGGAGGCACAAAAGTTTGACTGTAACAAAAGTTGGCAAGCCCATACCGTAGATCCCGTGTGGATCCCAGCGGATGTTCCTTTCCATTGTTGCCAGAAATGCCTTTTATCTTCTGGTCACATGTCAGTTTTTTGTTGTTTTCTCTCCAAATGTTCCTGAACTGTGATAAAATGAGGACTCATCTTGACAGGTTTCCTCTCATTCAGTTCAACGGTCTTCACCTGTTTAGCCACCTTGAGTGGTACAAGTGTGTGTGTGGGGGGGGGGGGGGGGGAGGGGTGTATCCAAAGTGTTCATGTGTGCTTTTATATAGGAGTAAAGTAGGGTGCGTGGAAATGGGTCAGATTTAATCTTCCATGTCCAAGTGATTAGAGTTTGTTTTTGTTTTGTTTTTTATGGGAAGGAAAGACACTTTCTATAGATTGTCTTCAAAGAATTCTTCAATTCTGGAGATAGTTCCTTGATAGTGGTTCCATTCATAAACTCAGCTTGATTAGTTGACCGTGATAACGGCTTTGAATGCATTTTACAGCCAGTCATGTCAGGGAAAAATCTGTAACACATGATGAAGTGTCTGTAGTGGATACATTCATGAAATTCTACTAAAGTTTTGTGCCAAAATGTCCATGTGGAAGACAGTTTATAGCAACAGAGGAACTTTGGAACACATGTGATCAACTCTCTTGCTGTTGTGGTTGCAGCTGTAAATAGGCTGGTTTTCTGTATACATGTATTCAACTTCTTGATATTTTCCCTGAGGACCTATTCATGGACTATTCCTTTGCCTGCTGCTACTATTTAGTGAATTTCAATACTTGGGAATCACTCTGCATGCTTCAGTCATTGCTATGTCAGGCAAGGCTCAGGCAAGATTTGTGATTGTCAGGACTAACCATTACTTTGAAGGTATGTGTAGACTTCAAGTACATTGCTAAAAATGTGTCTATTTACTCATTCGTGCTGTGGTATCTCAAAGGCTTGCAATTTTTCTCTTGCTCTGTCGTAGGTTCGCGGGATGGTGGAGGGAGAGCCGTATTGGAGATACGTGCTGACAGCCATGTGTGGTCCAACTCTGATATCAGTCAAGAAGACTTCGTCAAGCTCTTAGTCTATGTCTATTCAATACCAAGGTAAGTGAAAAGATTTTGATGACGAGGGATCACCACATGTACTCTACAGAGGCACCTCACTGATGACTTCTAACTGTTTTGATAGATACTTGGCCTTTTTTAATAGCTTTTAATCAAATAACTCCAAATCCAGATTTGCCGAGATGTTATCCAGCTGGTTACAGACCAAACTGATTCCTTTTCTATTCAAAATAAGTTTATCTTATTCTAATCATTTTGAATTTTGCTGGTAACAACATACTGAGGCACATCACAATTCCAGGCAACATACCATAGCAACATGTGCTGCTGTGACGCCTCCATGTCACTGTACAAAATAAGCGCCACTGTACTGTGACTGAGTCTAATGGAATATACTACATGCATTAGCAAATTCCTGTTCTCGCTGAGGAATAGTCCATAAAACTCTTCCATGTGTCTGAGAACTTGTGGACACACATCCCCCCTATCCCCCCCCCCCCTTGTTCTCTTCCCCCCCATTGCTCTCTCCACTGTTTATTGTTGTGTCACCATGTAACTATCTTCATTCATTGTTCGCCTAAGCTGTGATTTTTTAGTTTTTCATTTGGATTTTATTATTCTTAGCTTTCTTCTGATATGCTCATCTATATTTGAATAGTCTTTGTGACATCTGTTTTCAATCTTTGTCATTATTTTTACTGTCACCAATGTTTCTTAAATGGTGTGCTCACATTATGATTTGCTGTGATAATGTTGTTTCATAGTTTACAGGAAAAGTTTATTTTACTTTGTACGGTGACTTTTGCATCAAAATCATACCAAAATCATACTATCTTAGATTTGTGGAGTGTATTCTTTCAAACTGCAGTTCAAGAGGCACCACATTTCACAGATATTTTAGGATGTGAATTTACTTTGAACAACTGATGTTCAGATGCATTCTTGATATCAATGCAAAGCTTACATTCAGGTACAAGACAGAATTTGATTCTTCCTGCTCAAATCATCTCAGAATTTCCAAGCCAAGCGGGTAATTTCTTGCTTATTTCCTTTCTGCAAGCGGATACTTTGATAGTCTACATTCAAGCTGTGCCTGCTTTTGCTACTTTGCACTGCTTCACATCAATTGGTATAGTAGTCTGAAAGGACACCGTCATTTCGAGATCATGTAGATCCAATTCACATTCATGGGTCTATTCGAAAGATTTTCACCTATACCAGATCTCAAATTCAATTTCAGGCATATTGTCCAGGTACTAGTTCCAATGGGCAGTCAATGCTGTCACTTTTGGTGATTGTGGGTAAACCATGTCAAGAATACAATGTTCTGTAAAATACCATGATGATGTGTGTAGTAAGCATGCCACTAATAATGACTACATTTCAATTCATTGTTACACAGATGCTTAGATTTAGGAAAGAAAATAGAAGAATTTGTTCTGAAGTGCCGGGAAGACTTCAGAAAGCCTTGTCTTTTTCTACTTGAGCAAATTTACATGTAATCATCAAAGAGAGTCTAAGAAGCCTGGGACAAAATAACTTGAAGACACCTCCTGATTACTGCCATCTTGTGTCTGTCTTGAGTTCAATCTATGACTCACTCAGCTCCGCTCGATGAACACATGTTGCATCTTGTGTGCAGGCCAATATATGTACAATGTTTTCACAAGGTTTAAGGGACATGGATAAGATCATTCATGAACTATTTTTTTTTCTCATAAAAATGGAAAGATTTTGACAATATTCAGCCAAGTAAGATTCCTAAGTTTTCACTGCTTTTTTAACTAAGATGATGACATCTGCATTTAGTTTATAAAAATAAAGCAAACTATGTACCAAAAATCCATGATACTTAATTATGACACTGTGAAGTTTGTATGTAATAAGAAGAGATTTCTTAGCAAAATGTGCAGTCTGTTGAAGCACCAGCTATATCATCCTAAAAGTTTTTTTTTTAAATTTCTTTAAGTCAGTTACATCTCTTAGGTACCAGTGATCAATTTAGATAACAATTTCCCCCATTGACAGTTCCACAAGGCTTACAAGACAGAGTGTTGTCTTTTAAAGGTTGCTAGGTGATGTAAATCAGTTGTTCCAGCCAAGGATACAGCAGTGCTGTGACAGACAACCCTGCAGGGGGTCCCCTGATGACTAATTAACTGCAGATTGTCCTCAAAAGTGTTTTTTTTTTGGGTTTTTTTTTTTTTACGGATCTTTGAAGAGATTAGGGTGATTATGCACTCACCTTCCCCATCCTAACCTTACCTCTAGCACATCATTCAAACATAATTACCACGGAAGCGATGGTCAGAAACGCCCCACGTTGCGTGTGGATCCAAAGACAAGTTTTTGACATGAAATATTCTCAGCAAAGAATGAATTGAATTATGAGAGACTTTTGCTTCCTTTGCCAGTTGCGGTGGTTTCTCCGAGTCCTGAACAAAACCTTGTCCACAGGGTGCATGATTGTAGTGGTCCGCTGACCTCATCTGGAAATTGGTCACTGATTATTGCCAATTTGTGATGAGTTGAGACAAGTTTTGTCAATCTTTTTTTTTTTTTTTCCTGACAGCAAGTGACCTGTGTGCTCCAGGGTTGAGTTCAAGGGGGTAGAAAGTCTGATATGGTTTTGATTAAAGTTTAATAAAGTATTGTCTTGTTGATGCTTAGAGGTCAAATTGTACTGGAAATCTTTCCTGTTTTTTCATCCTTTCACTCTTTGATTTGCCTTTTGTGTTTATTCTGTATCTATCAAGTATTTTGATGTGATGGTTGATGGAGGAAGATTTTTTTTTCTGGCATCAATAACCACCACTTCCAACTCATGGTTTTGACTGTATTTTATGACCCTGTGAGAAATTTCACACAACTGTTCATTACATTTTAAATGATTCCCATTCTTTTATTTCTTTTTTTAAGAGGTGTCTTCATCATTTTTGATCTTGTCTTTCATTTCTGATAAAAGAAACTTTTCCCTTTGATGTATTTATTTCATTTCAGTCACTCTTTATATTCCAAGTTTGCAATTATTCTGGCAGTTACATTAACAAGCTCCAGTTCATTTAATAGTCTCCTGTAGTCATTTTGTCTGCCTAGGAGACATTCTGTGTTAGATATTGTTTCTATGTCACTTTCTCGTGACTCAGTTTTGGGACGTCACACAGTAACAGTCTCATCACGTATCCCCATTTTTTTTCTCTCTCGTGCATTTTTAAAAAAATTTATATTTCTCTCGCATTTCTTGCCCAACTCTCATCAATCCATCTGATCTATGTTGAACATCAGAAAACCTGCCTTCTGTCAGCAAACACTTGCTAAACTTCACTCTGCCGTGTATCGAGCGCTTCATCTTCTTATTTACTCTCAATCCCCAGTTCACCTCTTTTGCCTGATTTTTCTTTTTATCATCATTTCATCTCCACTGTACTCCCCCCCCCCCCCCCTCTGGTCCTCCCCCTGCTTGCTCCCCTTGATTTAATTGGGTGGTGAGCCAGCGGCGCTGTGCATGTTCACTTCCTGAGCGCCAACTCGGTGTTTACCTCGCTCCTCCAGTGTCTGTTGGCTATTCTCCACAGCGTCAGCCAAGTTTCTGATTCCCAAGATCATTGGAGATCTCTCACATGGATCCTCGCTCCCGATCGATGAGTTCAGATTCGTGTTGAGTCCAGGGACTTCAAGCCATCAGAGGCTCTCAGTCTCAACCTCCAGTGATGTCTGACTGCCAGCTGTCCTGTTCTGTCTCTCTCTTTGTTCGGGATTTTTCTCATGTTTTTATCAGAATTCAGGCCTCGATGTTTCCACCTTTACTTGCAGTGCTAAGTAGGCAACATGGTCTGCAGTTCTAGTGGTTCATAGACTGTCTTGAAAAGTGTCAAGTTCCACAACAATCTCATCGTGGAATAAATGATTATCTTGTCGGGTGGATGAACTTGAAATCATATGAACATTGTCATATATTCCATGCTGTGATGGGAAGCAGTCTGCAAGGAGCATTTAGGGAATAGATCTTTGCTGAAGACATATATCTTGTTAACCTTCCTTGGGGGATACTTGTCTTCATTGCCAATGTTGGCTTGTGTACCATACATTCCTAGTCATACTGGAGTTTTAAGATGGCCTGGTCACCAGCGTTCCACTGAATTTGAAGAAGATCTTCCATGTGAAGGGTGAGTTAGGGAGAGTACCCGGTGGTTGGTTGTCATGTTTCTTGCTGCAATCGAGAGAAATCGTCTTTTATGGCTGTGAACATGCATTTCTTCAAGCACAAGCTGTTGAGTATTAACAATTTCATATAGTTATAGTGTCACACAACTCATTCACAAGAGCATTAGAGATGAAAAAAAAAATGTATGCTTTTGGATAATCTGGAAGGAAATGATTCCTTTTCTGTTTATTTCATGCACATTGTACAGTAATTCATGGTGTTTTGCCTCATGTTTATGTTGTGTAGCTATTATTCACTCCCTCATCGTTTGTCAAAGTTGCAGTATTACAAATTGAGTTTTCTTGGCTCCAGTGCATCATTTAGTATATGCTTTTATAAAAAGAAGAAAGTTTCAATTGGAATTTGGTGCATGACCATGTCTCTGACCACAGGAGAGCTACATGTATGTCATGAATGTTAAGTGTATGTTAAATTTTGAATAACAATCAAATAGATATATTCATTTTCTTGCAAGATTTTTGTGCAATGTAACATTTAAATTGTCTAAAAATCTCTTCATAATATGAAGAGATTTTCATAGATCCCTTTGCAATGATATTATCATTGCAAAGGATCTATGAATAATGCATACTATTGTATTTTTGTCCTTCTCGTAAATTATTTCAAAAGTATTTCTTCAAATCCCTCATTAATATGAAAAAAATTTTTCAATAACCAAATGCTGAAAAAGAAAAATGTCTATTTTCAATTCTGTTCATGTGAGGCAATTTCTAAAATAAAAGCTAGTTAGTCTTGAGTGAAAAATTTATGTTTAACAAATTTTATTCTATTAAATCTGGATTTATCATCATTGTGATCTGTATGATATTCATATTGCGTGTAGTGGTTTGTGTATTCTTTTTTTTTTTTTTTAGAAAGATTTTTCAGTTTTACTCACCTACACTGTGCACGGTTTCTTATCACTTGTTTTGAGTTTTATGACCGTGAACATTATCACTGTCTTAATCAACTCAGCTGGAAAGTGGAACAAACAGGTAGGTAAATGGCCAAATCCCAGTGGGGCAATCAAATCATTAACACATTTCCCTCGCTACCCCTCCCTTAGTCCCACCCCTGACATCCGGTGATGTGTTTGATTTTTTTTTCTCTCTCTAACCCTGAACTTCACACTTGGCATACACCACAGGGAGGAAGTACGATGGAGGGGCCTCAGTGTTGCAGTTGATGCCAGGACTGTCCCCAAGACTGATATTGAGCGAGTTGCTGAGGCCCTGCAACTTTTGTATGTAAGTGTGGTGCTACATTTCTTTTCTCATTCATCCATTGAGGATGATTCTTTTTATGCAGTGGATACTAAGCAAAAATACTTCACAAACACACCAGCATTCCTCTTTTTTTTTCCATAATGTCACTGAGAATGTGGGAAAGTTTTGGTGTTTTTTTTTATCACTTGATGTGATCAATGATTGACACTAAAGCCAATCGAGATTAATTTTTCCCAAGGTCTTTTTGCTATGTTTCTGTAATGCCTGCTACATGTACTTCTTTGTAATGTTATTGTTTATTAATAGCATGCCTTGTTTTCAATGTCATAGCAATTATCGAATCAATGAACTTGGCAAATAGCAGGGTACGTAGCAGAGTTCATGTTGCATGTAACTTGGTAATTCTCTGCTGTTGAGAGAGAGAGAGAGAGAGAGATAGAAAAAAAAAACTGTTGTAAAAACAACCTCATTAGTGAGTAATTAGATATTACCGTAACTTTGGGACACTTTTACAGTCTAGCTCTATTGCGGGATGAAGGGATTAAATGTTTTAAGTGCTGTGTCAAAAACATCAGAGAAGATGTGGACAGGGGATTTGACAAGAAAACACTTTGTAGCTTCAAATAATGTCTCCCATGTTGCCTCAAGATGTTATAGGGCTTTGATGATCTGTTATGAGTCTTACATTTTTTCCCCAATAAAGTAAAAAATATCGTACAGGCCCATTTGGGGTTTTTAAATGTAAAACCAGAGGAGGATATTGGCAGGGGTTTAAACTCTGTAAGCTTTTCAGTACCCCATTGAGATTAGATAGAAGCACATTAAGAAGGGTGTGCGAGTGACTGCCACAAGAGTTGATGATGAGCAGAAAATTTAGTCTCTCAAACTACACCAAGCCCAATCTCTGCATTCATCAGTAAGCTGACCCAAATGATACACGTTTCATATTTCCTCCATGATGATTGATTGGCTTAAACAGCCAATGTAGGTGGGAGAAAAAACACCCTGTAGAAAGGAATATATTTGTTTCAGATTTGCAGAGGCACTTAAACCTGTTTATCGTTGAGGCTCATTCTTGGCATTTTGTACTCATCATATCATAATTTGCAGCTTGCACAGTAGGAACATGTGTCAATTGATAAATCCCCTATGTCTGTTAGCTGTGATAAGATGTTTACATCTAATGCAGCTAGCAGCATTACTTTTATATAATTTCTGAAATCAGTTAAGAGTATTAAAAAGTCCTGTTCGAATTCCCACATACACACCCAGAATTAATGGTTTTTGAAAATCAATTTTTTGCAAATGCAATTAAAAAAAAAGGTTAATTCCTGTGTGTGGACACTCATTCGCACACACACACACACACACACACACACTCACATCTTTAAAAAAAATCATTTACTTTTATTTCTTTATTTTTTAGATAAGATTCTTTTTGCAAGATTCTCTCAGATCATGAATCAAGACATGTAGAGATTGCATAACATTTTGAGATTTGTCAGAAGGTGCAGACGCAATCAGGAACATCCTAATTTGAAGTCAGTTTCTTGTTAATTTCACATTTATAGCATAAGACAGGAATGCAGAGTCTGGGCAGTCTATAAAATTCCTGAGGGACAGAAACAAACATGCAGATCTTGATATCTTCAGGAAAAAGAGATACCAACTTGATTAGTCCAATTAAACTGATGAAATAAGGCAGTGGTGTTAGCTGTGGTTGAGCACTACAAGAGAGATTGATGTTATGTGATACCAGACGGTTGCAGGTTTCACTGACCTTAGGGGGCTGTCTGCTCAATCCTCATATGTCATGGGCTGCATTTATCATCTTTCCCATATTTGAAACATGTTTCAATACCCACTATCAAAAAATGTTTGCAAATGCCTTTCTGTACCAGAAGTGGGTTGATAAATGCACCCATAGTGTTGTGGAGTGCTAACAAGTTTTATTCATTCATGATATGAATGCGATGGGCATACAGGTAGTCTGAGTAAACAGGATCAAATCAGGCCTACTGTCAATCTAAAGCACATGGAAACTTTCATGGAGATGAATGAAAGGATGGATTATCATATCTGTTATGAATCTTAATAGGTTCATTTACAAGTAGTTCTGGGGGGCATTTCATGAAGTGTTTTGGTCTGATATTTTTCTGACAAACTGTAACAAGCTACTGAAATCCTTGCATCTGATTGGTGGAGAGCAAATTTGTGCGACAACTTTGTTGGACAAAATACATCATGAAATGCCCCCAGCTTGTAGTTGAATTCATTATCCCACCAAGTGATCATGAATCTCATAATATGTTCTACCGCTATCTTGACTCTGAGTTTGTTCCTGTCATTTCTTATCAATCTAGGCTTTTTTTTTTTTCTCTCCTCACTTGATCAGGAACACTACCAAGGATCAATTGATCATGTCTACATCCTCGTTGGGAGCAACTCAGTATTAACACGTGTTACCAGGGCAACCAACAACCAAATACTGAAGACCAAAGTGGATTACAAGGTTTGTATGCTGCAGTATTTATTTTAGGCAAGATGTGGTTAATTACTGCCTGATGAGGTCAGAATCTGTTGGTTTTGCTTCCAATTACATCATGTGCAACTGATCCTGTCTTTTATTTTTCTCTCTCTTTTCCTGCTGAAGGGAGAGAGAGATACAACCAAATTGAAATAGGATTGACATCAATGAGGGAGATATACGGGATTGAAGCTGTCATTAACATGATATCAAACAAATAACCATATACTCCCAGAGACTTAGCTGAAAAAGAGTATATTATTTTCAGATACAGCAATTGTAAGATTTGTAGAAAGTGGGAAAAACTCATTAGAAGAATGTCATTGCTTTCAAAAGCATTTTCTTTGGGGATCTCAAAGTACCAGCCTTGTGTTGGGACCATCAAGTTATGTGGCTGTGTTTAAAATAAAAACAAAATGAAATGTCTGTAATTTTCATATTTTACTCCATGTGATCATTTTTTTTTTGTGAAGATTCTGTTCAGTGTATAACAGGAGTAGAATAATTTTTACAGAACCCCAAGGCTGGGGAAAATCAATTTTCTCATACTAAATTGGTATTGCTTTATGGGCAGAGTAAATGAAGTATTCATTGGAAAACTGCATTGATCAGAGGACCGAAATCACTGTACTGTGTGATCATGATTGCACATTATGATTTCATTTGCCATTCAGTTATCCATGATATTTTAGCACTTGTTTTACAAGATCTGCATATAGTTTCACAACTGTGTAGAATTTACAGTATTTATTGCAGTAAGACAACTTTCTGTGTGATGTTGCTTTTCTGTAAATTGTAACATTGCTTATATTATTTTCAGTAAATTTGGATTCAACATGAAGGAACATTTGGGGCAAAGCTTGTCAAAACAGCAATATTGAAAATAACATTTGTCAAATCATCTCTATCAGATTATTAGTATTTTTTTTTTCATTTCTGCTGCAATGAAATTCTTTTCCTTGCTTGTGCAAAGTGTATCAGTGACAATGCCAATAGTGAGGAGAAACAGAGGATGGTAGCATAAAGAACAAAGAGACAGCTTTATGCTTTTTAAATGAAAATGATGTAAACAGGATGGATCGCCAATGAGAACCAAATGTGCCCAACGATATTGACCCCTACCACAACAAATCATGATTATAGCACCCCACAGCATCCTAACTTTGTAGCTGTCAGAAAGGGTGGGGTCCAGTTAGAACTTTGCCTCTATTGTGACTAATCCTGTGAGGTCATATCCACCTGCAGGCATTAAAACAAAGCAATCCAGAAGAATTCATGGTACCCTCATGTTGTGTAGAAATTTCTGAGGGAAACACATCTCCTATAATGCATTGTATGCACAACGACAGCTTTTTATTGAAGCCTTCCGATAACTTAGCCTTTTGAACTGGCTATTTTCTTACATTTTTCCCTTTCTTCCTACAAAATGTGCTCAAGATAGTCAAATATAGGACAGGTTTTCTCAAAGTGGCATGCTGAAATAATCATGAATTAAGCTAGGGACTAAAAAATAAAGAAAATGTAGATTAAACAAAATCTCCTGTTCCAACTGGCAGGCATCTGTGGTTTTAGGTGGTCAGTGGAGTGTTAGTGCATGTCATTTCACTCATTGATGATGGTCAGTGACTTGCAAAAATCTCTTTGTTCCTGTGGTCAGTCTGTCCAGTTAGGTGATGGAGATTATTGGCTAGTATGATAGGAATGCAGGAATACTTTGACACATTTTAGAGTCAGGAATAACTCTATTCTCTGAGTTCATTTACCCTGTGTATCTCAACTCTGAACAGATAGTTTAGATTCCAAATTGATTTTTGTTTTCTTTTTGTTCATGGGGGTGTTGGGGGGGGGGGGGTGGCTGCTGGAAAGAGGGAGACTAAGAGCAGATAGCTTTGCTTACGTAAAACTTTCAAAGTATATTGTCATTACAATGTCCAGTTTTACATTCAGTCTATGTTACAATTGTATTTATTGAATTAGATGATTATCTGGGGTTTGGAAGTTTTATATTTGATTAAATAATTGTTGAAGTATTGGCTTATGCTCACAGGCTGCATTGATTATTGAACCAAAGTCTGTGAAAGTGCCAAAAAAAAAAGAACAAAAAAAAAAAAAGAAATTATCTAAAAGTTAGATAAACACTCCATGACTAGAAATAGGTTCTTTACTTTTTAAATGATTGGCCTCCGTAGCCTACTATGAACATTTGTATTTCACTAATTTCTGCCTTTAAGGAATGAGATCAAGGAATGGTTGTGAAGGGGTTCAGAAAAGTGATGAAAATTAATCCATGACTAAAAATGTGGTATTGCTATAAAAAGCATCAGCCTTGAGATCACTACCTGTTTTAGAAAGTATTACATCAAAACAGTTTCCTCTCTTCCTCTTTGAACTGTTTTCCCCTGCCAAATTAAGTGGCTACCCTCAAGATGTGATATTTCTTATAGAGTTGATAAGTTAAGGCCTAAACAGTTCCTATAGGTAATTAGTAAAGACTTTGTGCCACATGAGTGGAAGTTTTCAGAAGCTCACCACATGGATAGTATGATATAGCAAGCCTGGGGTTATGGATACAAGTAGATCCGAAGATGTTGATATATGGGAGCCATTCATTTTGCTGACGGAATGGGACAGGGGAAGGGGGGGGGGGGTATAGTAGACTTGGACACTCCACCAATCAAATTACCTGGTCATTACAACGATCCTTGGCTTTGGACTAATGGTCAGTTTCCTTAATTGCTTCCTCTCCTTGGCTTCCTGACCTGCTGATACTGTATAAACTAGAGAAGTGACCGTGACCCTCTACTGACTAGTTATGTCTCTACTTAGATTTAGATAACTAGCGTTCAATTGTTTCTGTTTATTGTTATGCACAGATACCATGAAATGAAATGTGCTAAAACCTGTTTGTGTATTCAAACTTTTTCTCCATTGCAAAACAAATGTACAAATGTAAATGTAGGCCAATTTAAAAATGTGATCCTAATAATTTTGCCAAGAGTCTTTCATAATTTATTTCAGAGGAACTTTTGATGATATGAAATTGTGTTTGCCTACTCTTTTTCAATTTTGAACTTACTATCCTGTTTAGTTACCATGAACAAAAAAGTCTCACTAGTCATGGTGATCTTCTTAAGCATGAGCAGATTATTGATATGTGGACAGGCAATTTTCAGTCGCGTTGCTTGGATGTCTGACAATGTGTATGCTCAATCTTATCAAAATGTTTCCTTCAAGTGTTCAAAATATGGAAGAGAAAGGTTTGTTGTGGTTCTATGGACATCTGAACATTTCTGAGCAGTTCAACATCACAAGAGCATGCATTAATTATGTTATTTTATTTTCATGAATATTAATTGCAATGTGATATATAGTTATGTCACATTTTATGTTTTTGGCTGATTAGTATATTTCATAGTTTTACACTAAATTCTGAAAAGCAAGGACACTGATAGTCTTGAATACCAGAAGTTGAATGCAACAGGCAATCATTATTTTTACACAAAAAGAAGAGGATGTAGGTAAGAGGGGAATTTAGCTCACACGCCCATTATGGGGTAGCTTCATTGTACTTGTGACATTCGCCATGGGACCTTGACTCACGTCGATATGTTCTCCAGGGTTCTTTAATTAATGCAATATCCGCATCTCTTGTTGCCCCCACGGAGAGTTAAAATCACCACGATTGATGATAAATGCCGACCATCTGTCTAGATCTGTCGATCGTATTTGACTGCAAGGCAGTATGGCATTGTCATTCAAAGGTGCATACCAAAGAGGGAATGATATCATTGATTGAATTGTCTTCATTAATCTGCTGATGGTTCCTTTCGAACTTTTGTGAAATTGGAGATGTATTGTTAAAGATTTGACTCATGAATAGCACAGAGACACTAATGAAAAATGAAATGAACAGAGTCATACTTCATGAACGTGGTCCTAAAGTAATATATCTCTTTCCTGTAAAGCTTTGTTTAAGGTGTGGCCTCCAAGAGACAGATTGGTTCATCTAGAGTTAATATGAGTAACTACGATGCCTAATGTTGCCTCACATTAGAGAGTCATGGTCATAATGGTACTTTCTTAAGAAATTAACTTTTGAGAGCACCTGTGACATTTAAATAAAATATTGTAATGCCAGGTGATAATTTCAGTATCTCTACATCAGAATAAAGCAATTAGTAGTGTAATCCATATCCCCCAAATACTGTATAAGCTGTTATTTTTGCGTACATATATTTTTGCAAATTAGAAGGTCACAGATATTACTCTTTTTTTTATCAGACTAACTTATTTTTGGACTGGAATTCCCCTTTAAGAATTCTGGATGACACCTGTAGGTGTGAAAAGTGAAAGTGGTATAGAGCTACAGGTGGCTTGTCATCACGTAGAGCTCCCCAAGGATATTCATCTCTTTCTTTGTCTACATCATAAAGTAGGCAAGAGTTAATATCGTGCCAGTGGTTGTCTAATAATATCTCAATTATTTTCCATGTTAACTCCTTGAAGGAACAATGTGTGATCCACCTGTTAGCAGATTGCCAATCAAAAGTGTGATGTGCCTTGATTTGCTCAGCCTCACACAATATCTCACTATTGGTGTTATGTCATTCAGTGGTTCTTGGGATATGTTTAACACATATATCACATTAATGATTGCCAATATTTAGATATTTGGTGGCATCAAAATATTTACTTCTACTTCAGGAATACTCTGACATTAATGATGAGGAATATCATCAAATGGGCATTTTAGCTCATTTCTGAAAGAATAACAAAATGAAATTATTTCCAGTTCTTATCTGCATATCAAATATATATGAGAAGATTAGATAAACTGGTTTAGTAATTTGATTGTGGATACTTCAATTCTAAATACCATTACATTGGCAATTTGTTTATCATGTTTTAAGTCAGTTCTATTATTTTGATCATCGCCATTAGTTGCTGCCAGATCAGGCAAGCCTCTAGTAAAGATAAAAAGCAATCCTGAACACCTTTTAAGTTGGATAATCTCTGTTCATGAAATATGCAATAAAGTTCTTTACCCTTGTCAATGAAGGATGCTTATGATATTGAAGGTACAACAGAATGCCATATTTGAGCCTGTGCAGAGTCTTAGAAGTGTCCTTTCCCATTGGCTAGACTTGTTGGTGCCAAATATTGCATAACAGGTATGCATTTCCTGCCTTAGGAACATCCTGCAGTTATTCAGTAGCACCAGAGTGGCCCACAGGTGTAAATCCAGGTCAGTGGACATGCATACAACTTGTCTCATCATGCAGGACAGTCCAGCTGCAGACAGACGTTTGGAATCCTGTCCTCATGAAATATACTGGATGGAGGTGTTTGGTTGGTCAGCTTTGTGCAACCAGTCATCCTTTGGTCTCATCAGCAAATCTTCAGAAAGATTGTTCATGCTTTGCCATTTATTCCTATGGCTTCTCATAGTTTGTCTTTGATAGGTCGTATTAGTGATCCGTGCGTGATGTTCTGCTGCCATGGTGTTTACATCAGCTCTTTAATTCAAGTGTCACTGTTGATAACTTGGCCTAGATTGTCAGTTGGAATGTTACAGGTGAAATGAATTGGGTTTGGCCTAAAATCAAATTCCCTGTCAATTCATTTACAGCTGTATGTATGAGGAGTTGTGCCTCTCCTTTGAAAAGGGAGATATACTGATCCATGTTTGATAACAGACTGGGTATTTTGAGTTAACCAGATAGAAGTGAGTGAGTCAACAGTGAACTGTTAACATTCCTTCAGAGGGTCGATGGAACAGTACAACATGGGATTAGTGAACAGTTTGGATTATCCCATTGGAGGCATTTACATTTTGTGAGATATGATCCACATTTAGACCATAGATATATCATGATACATTAAAAAAAAAACTTTGTTTCAAGTTTACTTTCATTTTGTCCATATTTTTTTTTTCTCTTGGATGCATTGAAAGTGTCATCCTAATAAGTGAATGTAACCAAACTTTGATTGAAAACCAGAGTAGATTTCTACACGGCTCACATTCATGGTTCCTACAAACAATGGAGTGTGATATATGATATATATCTCGTAAATTTTGTGAGTTCAAACATTTTTCTGAGAGAGGGAAAGATATGATTAACTGAATTGATTGTCTTGATCTGTCTATGATTCCTTTTCAAGGTTTGCAAAATTAAAGATTCATTGTTACAGATAGGCAAGACAAAGCCAACTGGCTTGCAAAAAGAGATGATAATTATTTCTTATTCTATAAATGCAATTCAAATTTAACCACTCACAAAATTGTCTTTTTCATGTCATGGAATCCGGAAATATTATATATGATATTACACCTGTATACAGTGGCCCAGACCAATCTTTGGCTGTTAGTAGGCCTCATAGGGGAGAACCAAGGTAGTGGTAGAGTATCCAAGTTCTCCAACTGAAGGACGATACTAATTTACTTCCCCTCGTCTCACCCACATTCTCCTGTACTTGTTTTCAAGGGGGAAAAACACAATTTTGTGGGTAGCCAAATGTTCAAAGTCTTCTAGAAAGTTCTTATTGGTTTTTTCACCATTGTAGTTGTCATGTATCTATAAATACTAGTTTTTTTTTTTATATCTTAATCCTCCCCCAAAACAGGCAGGACACTTGCCAACAATGTCGTATAAGGATGAGATTATTATGTCTCTGGCTAACAGACCGAACCAAACCTAACCACCCTAACCAATCCTAACCAAGGTTAATGCAGACTGTGTAAGGTTATGTCTCAAACATGGGCTAACCACAACCACACTGGATTGTAGGGAATATCTTGCATGCTGCAAACAAACCCAAACCAGTGTCTGTTTCTTGAAAGGTGGAAAGATGCCACCATGATGAGGTTTTAGGCTAATATCTTGTGCAGTTTTGTTGTTGTTGTTGTTGTTCCTCTCCCTTTGATACTGGGGATTGTTATGTGACTGTTGCCGCTATGTAACATGAAATCTGAGTCAGTCACTGATCTGACGGGGAGTCGTAGTGATTTGGAGTCTGGCTGCCTACCCTAACATGTGTTTGCTTGGAAAGGAGACTGTTAGACGCAACTGTCGTGGAAGATTTTACTTACTGCAGATTTTTCTTTGCCGGAACTTGACATTGTACCAAGCTGTGATATTGTCCCTGCTGAATTCCTTTCAAGGTGCATTGTTAGGGACATGTGCTGACTTGTAAAAAGACAAACTGGAGTATCATAGCCAGGTAAAGCCTCTTGCTCAACTAGGAATGTTGCAAGATTTTTTTTTTTTTTTTGTTCTCTTGTGAGGGGATGCCGTTGTGTATTTTTATGTGGATCATGACATGCTGTTGAAAGTTTGTTGTTGATACTTCCTCCTGTATTATATCACAGAAAATTTTCTCAGAGATCTCATGAGATGCTTCTGTTTGAAAAGGAAGCTTCCCACATTCATCTGTTTGTGTGTATTCATCTTGGATTTCTTTATTTCTCATAGGCATTGCAATCAAAGCAGTTGCAAGTCCTGGGCTAAGACTGAGAGCTAATTTGGAAATTTGTTTAATGGATAAAGTCTGAAAATACTGCCTTTGTAAAGACCTGTGCAAATGTGTGTCAGGCAGTCTAATGTTTGACTCATGTTGGGTAATGTGGTGAATATGAATCTTCCTTGTAACAATTAGAACGTCACAAAGATAGCTGAACATAATGATGGTTCAGGATAGAGAGCTTCTTGTGCCAAATAATAGCCAAAGAACTTTACATTCTCATTCTCTCCTTGTAATTTGTTGTTGTTTTCTTTATTTTCCTCTCATACCAGATGGCCCTTGTAAAGTCGACAGACAAACTCTACCACCACATACCAAAGGAGCAGCTAACGAAGACATTCGGTGGCACGTTTCAGTACAACCACGAAGAATGGATCCGATTCCGCATGGTACTTCACGTGTCTCTCACAAGCCCTTTTGTTGTAATCTTAAAGGAACCTCTTGGGGAAAAAGCCAGCACTTCTGAGCCTTCTTGTTTAGTACAGGAAGAAACCTGGCAAATAGTAGTCAGAAAGACTTACAAATTACAGGGTTATTATGTAATAATAAAGGACTCAAAAACTCTTCTTTTTCTGTGTTGGTACTGTAGAATCCTTACATACGGAGCATTTGATTTCACTTCTTTTTGTGGTTCATCTGTCTAATGAAATACACTTTTTAATTGAAGTTGATTCTTTGATACATATCCAGCTGTAAGATAAAATGAGCATTTGAAAATTTAGGGTTTATTGAAAATTCATTGATATTTGTGGTTTCAGTTTCAACTGTAATGTACAAATATGTAGGAGTAAGTGTGTGTTAGTTTTTGTATGTCTTTACTCAGAGTGATTTATCAGTTCCAGTTGCTGTGTGGTCTTTAATGTCTGTAGACAGTGATGTAGTTAAAATAGAATGTTAATAAGATGATTGTTTATGAAATCTGTCATAAATCCTTAGAAACCTATCAAGAGACTTCTAGATTTTACTCCTTTTTTTGGTAGGAATGATTATGTATATTTTCTCATTCTGTAACTTATAGTCCTGCAGAATGATATTGGTAACAGACAAATTTTAGCCTCATCCATGAGTAATTGATCAAACAAAGTCCATTTACATCCAGTGTATGTAGGCTAGTGGATTGTTGAGATAACAGAGATTTTCCTGAAACCATGCAAAATTTATCAACACAGATTATATGAACTTGGAACTATATTTGTTTTTTTATGAATGCCTTCAAATGCGAAGCATAACTCTTGTAAAATTTCTTCAAAAGACTTCTCTTGTCTATATATTATTATTCTGTTTCCTCTTGTATTCAACCACAAGAAAAAAAAAGAAAGAAAAGACCTTTGCCTTGTTTGCCCTGTTGGACTTCCAAAACCATACTCACCCCTTTAATTGTTTCATATAAGTAACCGTCTGTTTATGCAAACTCTTGAAGTCTGCAAAATCTGTCCAGTTGATGTCAAGTGGAATCATAAACAGTCTCCCAGTCTCCAAACAACTGATTTTTCCGCCACTCAAATATTGGTCGATAATATGTTTGATTTGACCCTTGACCTTTCATTGATTACTTCAGAGGTTGGAACCCTTCATGTGCGGCTGTAAGAGTGCTGCCAAGTTCCTGCTGAGCTCCGTTGATGAGCTGAGCCGAGGACCGGGACGTGCAAGCTCGGAGGACCTGCGGCAGACCATCGAGAGGTTAAGGGTCAAGCGGCAGGAGGTGTACGAAGACACCAGGATGGCCAGTCTTCGCAAGGAAGGCGATTTCATCCTCGAGACACTGAAGAAGGAGGAGGGAGCCCTCAGACAGACCGAAGACTTCAGGTTAGTGCATCCCGGCCATCTTTTGATGCAGTCTCATTGTCAAAGGCAGTGGAAACTAACAGAATTGCAACTGTTTGACAAATTGCCCTACATCGATGTAAATAAGCACTGAATTGATCAGTGTTTTAGTAGTAACCATGATTTTTTTAAAAGATCATGGGCGTACATACTCGAGCAGGATTCAAAGCTACGACCTCCTGATTTTTTTTTTTTTTTTTAATCATGGCTACTACTAAACCACTGATCAATTCAGTGCTTTTATTTTCATCGATGTAGGACAATTTGTCAAACAGTTGCAATGAAAACTTCTCGACGGAAGAATTTCATGAATTTGAAGACTATCAGAATTGCTGAAAAGGTCTAAAGAGCTACTTCAAACTTTTCACAGTAAGCTTGGGACCACCCAGCATATTAACTGTTTTTCGGCAAGATACCAGCCTTCTGTGTAGTTTAAGCAGGAGTGCATTGGAGAAAAGGAAGAAATTGCCATTATGCAGCAGTCCATCTGATCTATTTTGTATCAGTGACGGAAGTTATTCTGATGAAATGCTTTCCTATCTTTGTGGTTGATGGAAGGTTGCCAGTCTAAGAGTAAGGCAGGTATAGGACTCCAGCATTGTAAGCAAAAAACAAAACCACCACAAGTTTTGAAAGCATCCCAAACTGAGGTACTTAACAGCTGCTGTTCAAAGCACACTTTGCCTGGTGTATGCTCTATACATTTTCCCATGGCCTTCCAAAGAGAACAGCCATGAGAACATTGAGGTTTAGTTTGTCAGTCAGTGGTTATGAATAATCTTCAGCATAAAGAGGCCCTAGGTCTGTTTATTTCACTTGGACAGCATGAATGGATACTATCTAAAATCTGCAAAGATGTTTTGTGATCATCGTTGATATGTTCCACAAACAGGTAAGTTTTGTGTGGAGTGTTTACATACACATTCATATCACACTCTGGAGGCTTGGGGTATTCAGTCATCTTGATTGGGATGAAGTATGTTTTAAGCTGGCCAGTCAGGTCGTTGAATGGCTCTGACTTTGGAGGTTTTTGTTCTGTTTTGTTTCTCTGTTTCATTTCCATCTGAGAAGATGGCTGGATAGCCCATATTCAGCTGCAATAGCTGATATTCCATGGGGTCCAGTAGGATGTTAGGCAGGACCACTTCACTGGGTTAAACACCCTGCTCTTTATGATGAATGAATGAAGTGGGATCTTTTATGTGCATGGGTTGTGATTCTCTCACACATGGGACCTCCATTTTATGTCCTGTCCAAGATGAAGAATGCTGTGGATGTACTCAATAGCACACTTCCTTTTTATCGAAATGAGTACATTTTACAAACCCAGCTAATAATGGATACCTTACTTGAGGAACATAAAGATGATGTGGAATCTTTTACAGTACTTTCGAAGGTCATAAAGTGATTTAAAAGTCATTCCATGTGTCATGATTAACACATGTGTTCTTCAAAATTACTGTCACCAACAAGAATACTCATAGTCTAAAAATAAGAGGGGAGGTTTAGGGGAAGTGTGAATTCCAAACTGATAAATCAATTTTATAATTCTCTGGAAGAATTGAAAGAATTTGACCCTCCATAATTAATTTCATAGCACCCTTCCTTGGTATATAAATGTATGAATTTTACAAGTGAAGTCTAAGGCAGGTAGCCATTTTTCTCAGGCCATTTTAGCGGTCCAATATGAGATTTGTGCTCGTGATAGTGATGTTGGCTAGTTATCATGATGTCGATGGGTTTCCCCTTTGGAGGCTGCTGCCAAAGTCAAGAGTTCAATGTTGGTTTGGCTTTACCTCCACTGTCCTCACTCTTTCAAGGTGAGAAGGTTTTTACCAGGATTATGACCAATCTTTTGACTAGTCTTTTGACTAGTCTTTTGACTTCCCACTGCCAGGGTAGATAAAGGACTACCCTGACAATGAACCCTGCATGAAAAAAAAAAAAAAAAAAAAAGAGAGGAGAGATATATTATCTCTCAGGACTGATAATAGGCATCCTGCTTTCATACCAGCATCCATCAAACCGGCCCTCTTTTTTGTTGGGACCTCCCGTTGGATTACTGAATGGCTCTGACTTTGAAGGTGAAGAACGCTGAGGATTATTCCTGACCCAATTCAAATGTTGGGGTCCAACCCAAGAATTACGGGTTATTCAACTGTAACCGCTGTATGTATCGCCTTTTTTTGAGAGAGTTTATCAATCAAAGTGTAGAACAAACAGTTGACTCCATACGAGAGAAACAGGCCACCATAGACCTCAGGTTTTTGAACCTGGGAAGAATTGTACTTCTAGTTTTCACAGCTAATTGGATTTTTCGGACATATGGTCTTGAAAAGGAATATTAGAAGTGGTGAAGGTATATGAGACGACTGTTCATATATGTTCCGTATGACACAGATGTGTGTTCACTGTATTTCTCACGAGAGTGAAGTAAGATGATCTGCAGCCAAAATGTCAATGTACTTTAATCACAATTGATATGAAAACCCTTGTTAGCCATCCAGCCAGTGCGTGGTTTAACATATATCCTGCATATGTGTGTATTATTAATCGCTTCCCATCAGATTAGGTGTTAAATACTTCTTTCTTTCTTTTTTTCATCATTCAGGGCCCCTCTAAATTTCTCATTTTTGTTTGTTTGTGTGCTTTGATTCTGTATTTCCTCAGAAAATATGAACACAAATATGACAGTGAAGTGATATACAGACTGATGTGAATAAACATAATTGTAAAGCACCAATTGTCTGAATTTACATATTTGTAACTTCATTCATTAGTCTCGTCCTAAGATGGTTTATTTTATGTAATGACATTTATTGCATCTGTTAATAGAGAACAAAAGAAAAAACATCAGTCTCTATTTGTGAATACTGATGCTGATGGAAGAATGACATAAATTATCTGATATCTTAGAAGAGACGATGAGAAAGTATGGATTAGTACTGTAAGTAGAGCAAGACATGATATAGTGATGTCAAAGTACTCTGGTCCATTGTACAGCAGTGGTCCACCACATCCTTCAGTCAGCAAAGAATTGAAATGGAGGGGAGAAAATGGACATATGGCTGTTTTAGTTCAATGGTCCCATTTAAAAACCCTCTGATCTGTGGTACATTAATCAGCTAACTAGATGTGACATTTTACTCTATTTTTGGAGGCTTGTTGCTACCTAAAGGCAATTTCATTCACCTCCATTTGTGCATGATCCGCCATCCCTTGTGTTTCAGGCAGTTAACTCCTTTTGTCATTTCCTACAATCCTTTGAATATATATCAGTTCATTTCATCTATGGCTGGTCTATGTCTGATCTATGCCTAGACAGAGATAGGTAGGTAGATATTTGGCCGAATGGACAAATAGATGAAGAGAGATGGATGCAAAAAGTAAAGTGAATGCATGGATAATTAGATGATAATTAGATAGACAGATGAATATATTAGGGGATGTGACAGTTCAGAGTTTAATCTCATTTCAGACTTTTTTTCTCTACCTAGAACCTACTTTTCAGCTTTTTTTTTCAGTTCAAATGCATTGAAATATTCACAGTTTAATGCATCAGGCTTTTTTCCCCATAAGTTTGAGATTTTTTTCAGACTTCTTTCTGCAAGTACTTTCACACCCCTGAAATATACATAGAATGAATTGTAAAAGAGTGATTGATTGATTGATTGATTGGTTGATCTATTTATTGATTGATGAGAAGGAGTTGAAGAAGAGAAGCAAGTGAGTTAAAGAGAGAAGGTCTGCCAATTAAAGAAAAGAAAGAAATACTTTATGTTTCAATTTGGAAACTACGTAATACATTGTTATGTGACTGTTCATTCACATAATTACCATACATGCTGTGTGTGGTCATTGATCACAAGAAACTGTATCTTTTTTTATTGTATTGTTGTATTTGTTTGTTTTGTTTGTTACTGTCTTTTTGGAGAAGAGTGCCTAAACAAACTATAAACATAGACGGTAACATCATGAAAAGAATTTAAAGCTTTACATGAATAGTTACTTCATGTATGTCTTTGTGAAACATATTCTGCTACATATCTACGTCTGTCTTCATTTCAGTTATAGATTACTTTTTATTGATTTTTAAACAGACTGTACCACCAATAGGAATGCCCTTATCATTTGGATGAATAGAAAACATATATTTAGTCTTCATTTTCTGTCACTTTATTTGTCTTCTTGTCATAAATCATACAAGAAATTTATCAGTTGAGAATGACATGAAGAGCAGACTGCCATCAAGAATGTCCTGAGGTGGTCTCTAGTGGTCATAAATTTTCTCTCAATTATTGCTGTCAATCTGGCTGTAACAAACTTTCAATGACTACCTCTCGTCTGACAACAAGACGCCATTAGCATTCTGTTCAATAACCTCCCCTCAGATCTGTGAACGAAAAAAAGAACAAAAATCAATCCATCCTCTGTGAAAAGGCAAAAGTAACTACCAATCCAGATTCCTTTCCTTTTGCATGTCCAATCTAAACTGCTGGGTTAATAATAGTAGGTAATTATCAGGAGACTTAAAGGAATGAATCAATACAAAACGTGTTCTCCTTTGTGATACCAAGGAGTGATTGTCCCGGACCAATCGTGGGATTGTTAGCCGGACAGATTCTCATTTGGTGGGTTCATGGTCTGAACGACTGGTATACTGAGAGAGAAGTGTGTAGTGCCGCTAGGGACTCGCATAGGTTCAACCGGAGCTTTCAGACCCGCTCATCTGGAATAATTTGCACAAAGGCTCAGCTCTTGTACTGTGGAGAAGTTTTTCAAGTGCGGAGGGGCAACTTTGATGGTGGTTGTCCGCTAGTCTAAGGTCCGTTACTCTCAACGTCCGCTGGCACGTTGTCGCGACTGGAGCCTCGTCCAATATCGTCTATTCATTCTGGGGCTTCCTATGATCCAGAGGAAAATTTGGGGACCCTTTGATAGCAGTTGATGCTTGATGTATGTGAAAGATTATTCTTGCAACTGTGAGTCTGTAAGCAATACTCTATTTGATCCATCCAGATATTATACAGGACTACAAAGGAGTCATAGTTTAAAGGGAACTATTCCCTGCGGGGGAGATCTGCGATTTACCGCCTTTATTCTCTTCGCTCGTGGATCGGATTATGGCCAGAGTATTCAGCCGGGGAAATATCTTTGTGGAGAGAACCCCTCTGCATTCTGTTTAATCTCACCCCACGGAGTAGTACCAGGTTTCAGAAATGGAAGCTATGTGTTTGATGTTATGATACCATATTAGCTTTGGATTCATACAGGCTGCAGCGGTGGAAGATATTTTACAGAGTTTTTCCAGTCAGAGCAACTCTTATCAGTCATTGTTAGCAACTTTTGGAGAAAGAATATACGGTAAGATGTTTACTTTGTAGGTTTGTAAAGTTTGTGTCCTTTAGATGCATTTTTAAAAGAGTTTCAAAGGTCAAAAGTCGTGTGTACAAGTGGTACATTCTTGCCCAGTGGTTCTTCAAAGGGACTTATTTTTCTTTTTCTTGGTGACTAGTAGTCGGATCAAGATGAATTACTGTAAAAAAGTGTAGGTACCTTGGAAGTGAAGGCTGTTTTATTGATACCTGCATATTTCCAGTGAAATGTGTCCTGACATGTGTTTTTCCATTCCCCCTGCAAAGGGCATGCCTTGAAACATGTGAAAAAGGTGATCTCTTATTACATACTGGTTAGTGGTGTAGTACATGAACAGCTCTGTTTTCTATTGTGTAAACCAAAGAAGAAAAAGAACAGATGGAGGATAAGATGATTAATGGCCTGACACTATGCAGATCATCTTTCCTCTTTGAATACTTTCATCCTTTGTTTCAGAGGTGGTAAGTATAGCAAAGTCTCTTTTTTTTTGTACGCATCATTTCCTCTTGAGTGGCAAGAAAACCAATCTTTTGTAATAGAGAGGACATTAGTATAAGATTACTGCTTGTGAATTTACCTGCCAGTTGCCCTGTATTAGATTTAAATGATATGCTTTTATTCTAGACACAGTATGTGCTTACAATTTTGCATTTGGCAAGATTTGTGAGTTTTGTTGAGTACTGATCATATATCGGTATTTACCATTACAGAACTGCCAAGTCTTTCTAATTCTAGAGAAGGGTATCTGAATATAGATAATTTATATATTTTCATGTCCTGACATGAGAATGTATAGAACTCTCAGATTAGGAAATTATATCTGCCTATTTAGATGCACCCATTGTATGAGTACCTCCTTTGATTCTCTTTGGAATTCCCCTAATTGTGATGTTTGAATGTTGGTAGCCATGCAATCACTCAGAAGGAAATGCATGCTTTTAGAAAGTTTTTAGTTGCAGATGTTTTCCATTTTTTCTTTAGTCATTTGAGTTTATGCAAGCAAATTGGAAGAAGTTAAGTTTACCCCATGTATTGTAAAATGTGTGTTTGTAAAGGAATGAATGCTATGTGATGGTACATATGGTTGTGTGGTGGTTATCTTTCAGCTGTAATCTACAGTGATTAATAGTGTGGTGTGAATAATCATTATTATAATTATTCATTATTCTTTATTCTGACAGGTTCCACTGAAAGAAATGCTATCAAAATTGACAGCCAAGCAGCCATTTTCAAAATGGATGACAAGCAATAAGTCTGACATTCATGGAACCTATAAAATAGTTTGAAACCAAGTCTTCTCAAGTTGAACATTGTTAGCCTTGTTGACGTCTTACTCTGATTAAGTTGAATGTGTGCAGTATGCTTCATGTGATGAATTACAGTGAATATCAACATGTTTTACATTATTTGCAATCCTGTCCCTCATTGTTGAGACCTTTTCAAACCTTCACACATATTTCTGCACTCACATTGTCACCCAGTGCAATTTATTTCACTTAGATTTCATCTTTCGTCATTCATACTGGTCAGCTGATGATCTCACATTGGTAGTGTTGTTCAATTTTCTGAATAGATAATGACTTCATTGTTTTACTTTGTAAAGTTCGTTTAGATGGTTACGTAAAGGGCTATATGAATACCCTATGTTTGTGGATTGTTTTGATATCTTGAAGTACACCCACAATATCAACAAAGGCCGCATTTTGATCTCTTCGGCAAACAAGATGATTCGCCAAACCTACAGACGTCTTTAACGTGATGTCGTCGTAGAATATGAATCACGTCATAGACTTTGTTTGCAGTCTCTTTTCAACTTTTCTTCTCATTTTATGAAAACATCTATAGGTGTAGGTGGGTGACAAAAGGAAACAGTAACATTACAAGCAATCTGTTTGCTCAAGGTGCGCATGGGAAGACCGATGTACGTCGAGCCATAAATGCACATGTCGATGCGTTTGCCGAACCGTGAAAAGCAAGTTGTACCCAGCAGTGAGAAAATATTCCCCGAACAATTCATGTGTAGGGTTCAATAACAGTACCAGTGTGGAAAGTTAGGATAGGAAACCAGGAAGTGTCAAATTCACAAGTGATGTGAGTTTTTAAACATGAATGAGTGATGGTTGATTGACATAAGATAAAACAGGTCAAGTGTATGTCCTTGTTAGGTTAAACATCCTTTGTGATATTCGGATAATGGTATAGCATACCTCTCCTGTGGTGTTGCTTGTATTCTCAAGTAGTTTGTTATCAGTGTCTGTTTTCATATTAAGGGGGAATAAAAAATGGAGCCATTTTAACCTGTTGAGGACGAGTCCCGAGTACATGCGGGCAAGCATTTATGGGAAATGCATGTTGTAGCAAAATCACACCATCCTCAACAGGTTAAAACAGCCCCTGGGCCTAGGCTACTCCTCTTTATGGTTGATGAATGGTGTAGATCCAGCTTTATTTATTAGTGTGTGCTAAAAATCAGTTTCACTAGAGATTCTGGAATGATTATATCAGAATGCTGGAAGGGAACTGGTCCATCGTGGGTTTTCTGTACTGAAATGATTTGGGAACTTTTGAGAAGTGATTAAAAAAATGGCAATGTATTCACAATTCAGAGTGCACTTTCATACTGCATTTGGAACCCTTCCATGTACCACAGGTATATAGTTACAAAAGACAGGTACTTATGATCAGTTGTTAATTGCAATGTTGTTGATTGCAATGTTTAAGGTTGCCAATAGCAACTGCTGGTCCAAACCCACTAAGGGTCATTGACACTCGTGGAGAAAGCTGTCAGAAACCATTTACAGAAGTCAAGTCAATCAAAGGTTGGGATTGTTTACGTCAAATCTCCCAAAACTAACACAACGTGAGTAAAAAGAGGACCACTAATCACATAGTCACTCCTTAGAAGGTCCTGCATGTCACCCAAGCACCTTTATGCAAATATGTGCCATAGCTGCTCATTATGGTCATCCCACTAAATATAGATAAGTTCTTTGCTTACTTTTGCTCTCCAGGAAAAGAAAAAGGGGGACCAAAGGATTTATGTCAGCCAGTCTGAATGAATCAAGATTTGCAGTGGGCAAATCCTCTACAAGTGGCGGGGAGATTTTGTGGGCAGCAGTATTGGGAGGTCATTTAGGCCGGACCAGTTAGACAAAAATAATCACCCCCCCCCCCCCTTGAAGTCACACTAACTTCAGTGAGGATGGTCCTTTGTAGGTTTTGAACCCATTTTGGACACCATCCAGTGCTTAAACAAGGAATCACAAAAGGCTAGCCATCTGGCCTTTTCCTCATCTCTGTCTCTCTGTCTGTGGACCTGTGTTGTTAACCCATTGAGGACGGTTTGATTTTGCTACAACACGCATTTACCACAGACACTTGCCCGAGTATACTCAGGACTCATCCTCAGTGGGTTAGTTTTAATAGTCACTTGATCCACCAGTAGAGTTTACACATTCAACTTTTAATCTTTGAGCATGGAGGACAGATGGATATGAAACATGTAGGAAAATGTCATGAATTGTTTGCCCTATAATGGCAATATTTGTTTGAGAGGATAGAAATTGTGAAGTTCATGTTTTTGGTTATATCTTAATCTTATTATTACTGAATATTCAGTATTCTTATGGTTATAATAAATGATTATGTAACGCTTTTTGCGACATAGTGCTATTGAGAGAACTGGTCAAAATTTGTGCTAGAAGTTTGATTGTGTAGAGTATTTTTAGAATTAAGATGAAGAGAGGAAAGCTTGCAAGGGTCAACATATTCTGAAGGTTATCACCACAGATGTCAGAATGTATTGTCAGTCAAATTAGTCTTATGTGTATCATTTTCTTTGCAAATACCAGGTCAGAAAATGTGATTATCTGCAAGCTATTATTTCTTGAGACATTACATACACACAGTGAACAAAATGTCCTCTTTGTGTGATTGTCACAAATGGGCTAGTTTTAGATGATTTACTGCAGTGATTTTCCCAAACTGTCAACATCCTTGCCATAACCGATCAGAAATAGCTTTATTAAGTAGTCAGATGATCCTGTATGTCCTTGCCCTTTGTGTTGGCATCTTTGAGCTGCCTAATATTTGGAGTCAAACAAAATCACAGAACTTTAATTTCCTCTCGACAGTCACACTCTCATCTCGTCATAGTACGTCTAGCTTTTTTTTTCCACAGGAATTTCTCAGTTTTGGTAGTTTTCAAAGAAAACCACAGAGCCCGAATACTTTCTATTTTAATGTCCAGCGGATTTCCACCGTTCCAGTGTTCTATGGAGACAGCCTTCAGCTAGTGATCGTCTAATGCATCTCCTCCTTGTCTGGGGAGAAAGGAGAATTTAGCAGAATGTTTGGCCCTTTTTTGTGGTGTCTATTTTCTGATCTCGCATCAAATACAATGACATGGGACTGAGAGGCACCATGTCTTATAGCACAAGGCGTTGACTCGGAATTAGTTGTGGTTCCGTGAGCACTGTTTCAAAAGAGCTATGAAACATTGCGGAAGGACTATGACCAGACAGTCAGCATTAGCCATGCCAAGGACTGCCATGCTTTGTGATACTTTACCTCGCATTTGTAGATTAGCAACACCTTGAGTAATTATGGACAGTAGAAAGCGTCTTTTCTCATGACTCAATGAGTTTGAAATATCAGGATTGTCCTGGTCAGAGACAGTCTCATTTGTGTAAGTTATGGTATCTTTAATACAATGGAAAGTCTGATATTAAAAGGATAAAGGGACTATTGTAATGCATAGATTAGTCATAAACATAATGTTGATGGCTGCCGTGCAAAAAAAAAAAGGATCCTTACAGCAATTGAATTTTCCATCAATGAACATACTGAAGTGAGGAAAATTATAACTATACAAACGGTTTGTTAGTGTTATTGCTTGTAAGATTTATGTGGATCATTCGTCAGCAGCGTCCCTCACAAATTACAGAGCGTAAGGTCCAGGAGGAAAAAAGGGTTACATAGTTCTAACCTTCTGAAATGCAATTTCTTTCACCCAAAGAGAGATCATCAAGTAAGAAGCAGAAGAGGATAAGTACATGACATAGTCATTGGAATAATGCCCTTCATGCTCTCATCACAATAAATGTAAGAGGAAATGTGAGAGAAACCTGTGCATTAGCTGGGAGGAACACTGATTGTTTTGACGGAGTAGGAGGATGAAGGAGTTTGAGCAAGTGAGATAAAAAGTCAATAGTACCTGAGTACTTCTCCTGAAGCAGTTCTTTGCTTCAGCACTTTTTATTCCAATGGTAAATATAAACTACCTTGGCCAGAGGACTGGTTACTTCATGTTCCCTTCTCTCCTGTGGCTGTATGCCCCCCAAATCCCTCTTCATCCCAGAAGAAGAGGAGATGTGTATTATCATCCAGAGTTTGTTGGTATATTCTCCATGGTGCAGACCCTTGGACAGTGGTCAGATGGAGGGCAAAGATTCAGTGTGGAGAACCTACATGTGCCCGTCCATGAGTTCGTAGCTTAATGTCATTTAAACCCAGCACATTCAGACATCTCACCAATTGGCTTCCTCTCAGATACTCTTAAATCATTCAATGATTCCAAAATTGTTGTATATGTAGTGACAATGGCTGTATATATAGACTAGATGACATACAATGAAATCCTTCTTTTCTCCTCATCCCTGTACTTTCCCTTCACCCATATTTGCATTATCCCTGCTGATTCTAAGCTGATCCCTAAACAATGCACGGATCTTCCTTTTATTTTGGAAACACTCTACCCCGCGCACCTCTTGATATGACCTCGGTACGTATTTTATGAGAACCTGTAAAAGAAAAGTAAAGCTGCTCAGACATTGTGTGAAAGACTAAGAAGAGAAAAGGTTCCAGTGAGATGACAAAGCAATGGCTTTGTCGCTCCCCCCCCCCTTTCTTTTTTGCCATGTAGAGACAAAGTAGAAAAGTTTGAAATGTTGCTGCTGCCCGCGAATCATTCTGTGCAGACCTTTACAGCGATGACGTACGCCTTCTATTGATGAGCGAGGTACTACCAGAAGTTCTGACATTACACAAGGAGAACACACCTTGGAATGACAGTGTTTCTAACCCCTTCCTGTATCAAACTCTCAGAGCTTCAAAGGACCTATGTATATATTATCAAGTTAACTGTGGCAAGTCTGTAACATTGACTTGTTGAGAGTTAAGAAGCACCCAGTAGTCTCAAGATATGATGTGTAAGACATTTGGATGACAGTGCACCCACATATTTGATGGATCTGGGGCTAGCTGTACGTCATGAGAAGATATTTTCAACTGCAATGTATGGTATGATTTGAAAGTAATCTCAGCTGTTACATCACTGTCAGACACTTTCTCACCTTGTGCCTTCCTGAGAGTTGCTGATTCATGCCAACTTGGAGTAGAATACAACGTGGAACATCATAACAGGAGATTTATCAGAAAAAAATATGAACCTGATGGAAACTGATGTCACTGCATAGATACCATGATCATTGCGATATCGTGAGTATGTAGGATTTGTAAGATTTATTTTGCAGTTAGTATTGATCCACTAAAGATATGTTTCCCAACAGTAGTGAACTGCTGTAATCCAGTGTGCCTCAACATTCCGTTCACAGTCAGTGGGAGGGCAGAAGGTGATTTCTCCTGAGTGTGTGAACACCAGGATCCATCTGACGTCATTCCCGGCCGTGTGAAGGCCATGCCGTTGTTTTTAACCAAATATAAACTTTTCAGGGAAAAGATCCACTGAGCTTAGATTGCGTCAAACGGGGTGAGAAGGGGGCAGGGATGTTGGATAGTAAACCACAGCAGACCTCCCTGCTGCCAAGAAATCAATCTTGCTGCACGGAATGTCACAACCGGCACGAGGTATGACCTGGCAGATCCTGTGAGTGCAGAGACACATTCTGGGTGAATCGGTTGGATTTGGCAGATTTACCTTGATGTCTGTGCACTTTATCTGTTGGAGAAGATTTTGCATCTTTTGGACCGCATCTTAAGACTTTTGGTGACAGCTTTATATTGGTGGATTTAGTTGACAGACATGTGGTTTTGTTCCTAGGAGTGACAATCATATCATACCCTGAAAGCTGTCTGCTGCAGTCCAGGATGAACTTTTGGCTAATGATTTTCATTTTGATGAGAGTAGAGAAAATACTAGAGTCAGTCAGTGCCATGTTCTAAAAGTTGAATATGTCTGTACCTCTGTTCTTTGCTGAGTAGCAGATCGGAAATTTTTGCTTCCGTCGGACAACTTATAGAGAGAGAGGCAACAAGAATTGATAGAAGAGGAAATACTATGGAGGACTTAAGTGATCCTAGATCAACTTCTTGTGGACAGTTTGCCAGGTAAAAATGATATGAAGCGTTCATGTGTCATGTGACAATACTGATACATCACAGCATCCTACCTGATATCCTGTCAAAATGAAATGGTCACATTTACAGGGTTTTCACTACAGCTGTATAATTGGAAGCTGTATATCCTGACAAGAGCTTGTCAGTTTAATAGAGGCGCGTTTCCTTATCGACAGGAAAGGATAAATCGAGAGCAGCTTCCTCGATCCAATTTAGATGACTTCCTCTCATAAAGTGGAGTGTGGAAGGGAGGATGGGGGGTGAAGGACCTGAAAGGCGGGTGCTTGGTGCCAGTTGAAGGTTGTCCATCCATTAAGGTCTGGCAATCGGAGCCTGTCCAGGGTTCAACAAGCAGCATGATGCTTCCCAGCCACGGAATGGAAGAAGGTCCTCTCTGGAGGCAGAAGTTGCCAATTTGAAAACTGATTTTCAGTTTTCCTTCATGCCAGAAAATAAACTCTTTGGCAATAAAGAAGACCACGTTTGAAATATTTATGTTTAATTTCATGGCATCTTTTGAATTATTTTCCATGTAATCATGTGCAGTGTATGTGTAGCAAAGGAAAAAAAATATAGGGACAAAGAATATTTCTCCAATTTGCTGTGATAATGTGAAAGAGATTATTGCATCAATTATACCGAAAACCAGAAATTTTCACGTGCATGAAACTTTCACAAATTTTATGAGGAGACAGGATTAGTGAAATTAAATGCACGTGAAAGGTTTTGTCTACACAACGCATTCGTGCCAGTGGCAATTCACAAAAGTTTTGTGCTGCAGAAAAGTGTCATGCTGCCTAGGTATTAGGTTTTACAGTACTTCTTCCTAACCCCCAGATATAACTAGAGTTTGAAAATTTTTCAGTATGCGATATATAAGTATAAATATAGGGGAATAGCTTTGAACCAAAAGCAGTAAATGCAGTGCAACATAGCAAGGTTGAGTTTAATGATATAATGTGCAGACTTTTTTTGTGCCAGTAAATGCACATACACATTAGTGGCAGAGAGCAGCATCAAAGAAACATATTCAGTGCTAATCACTGTGACACAGATTTCTTGCTTCCAAACAGGAAGCCGATATTCGGAGCTATTCTGTAAACATGGTGTAGACCCCCAGGCTATGCTCTGCACACAAAGAAAGACTCTAGTTGAACTCGAGGTGAATAATTCGTAGATGTTGTTATACATGCCCCAGCCTCCTGTTCAAGAAATTAATATTTCACGCCCGATTTGCTTTTCAGAAAGTTTCCTGTGATTATACAGATGTGAGTGAGATAAGCTAAGTAATTGAAGGATTTGAAACTTGTTATGACGAAAATATTTCATTCCTATATATCTATACATGTAAAATGACAGCAAACAGTTGGAATATATGTGTATGCATGTGTGTTTAAGAGCTATATTCATGTACACTTACCTGAAAGATAATTTCACAAAAGAATCCTGTTTGAGTTGCACAGTAAGACACAAAATATGCAGATAGCTCTCAAGATTATTGCCAAAAGGCACCTTTAAACTTTGATTTCATCTTGTGGTGAATTTACAAACCTAGATATCTTCTTAGTCTCATACTGCTATACTTGAATATGCATGATTTCTGTCTTACAGTTCATGTTGTAAGGACTATAATCCACATGAATATTTGATGATGAATAGCATACACATGCCATTCCTCATGCAGTTTTATTAACCAAACAGCCATCTGGCTTTACCTGTGAAATGTAAAGAGAAGAGCCTTTGTTGAAGCACACCACAATATAGAATGAATATTTCCGGACCGGTTCACAAAGTCAACAGAAAGATATCAATTCTGCTCATATCATTGATCTTTTTTTTCAATCTCTCCACTCCCTTTTTCTCCCAAACTGGAGTTGTTTATTCTTCTTGTTGTGATAGTTATTGAAATAAAGTACAAAAAAATCAAATAGCCAAAAGGAAGTCATTACCAGGCAAGGTCAGTTAGTGTCACAGAAAGGACAGTGGGTGGCCTTGTGATGTAGATGACCGTTAGTTTCAGAGCAGTGTCCAGAATCACCCTTGTCTGTTCTGCACCCACCTTTTCTTTTTTTCTTTTCTGACTCATCATTAGCCTTTGATCAAGGCTAGACATGCATACATTTTTGAGAGATCACAATCATTTCACAATTTCCATTTGTTTAAAAAATCAGTGACCCATAAAAATGAAAAGAAATTCCTGCCATTGTGTCCACCCCCCAAGTTGTAAAGGACTCAAATCTCACAGGTGTAAAACATATTTTTGCTTGATGTCATTCTGTCCTATACCACTCATGACAAAGCTGGTGGTGGCATTCTGTTTACGATATCCTTCTTCATTCACAGATTCAAATAACTTGAAGTCCAATATCCAACTGTGCTGTTTTCTCTCCTGCTCAAGTCTTTCTGCATGGATTCTTTGAACAGTGACTTAATCCTTTCTGCCAGTACACATCGACAATACTTTGGAATATCGTGAACCCTTGCTGGTGGCTGCTTGTTGACTCCCCTTTCATTCAGAAAACACTCCAAACATTGTCATATGTTGATTGATATTGATATGTTCGCATATTTTCTTTGCTCTTGTCAGTCTCTGCTACTAGCAAAGAAATGGAAGTCTGGTTTCTAGCCAAGTGGAACGACGGTACAAGTATATGTCTTGTTATTGGACGTCTGACAATAATCTGGTATTAGTGTGCTTGGCTGCTACTCTCCAGAGTTTCTCTTTGCTTCAGTGGTGCTGTAAAGGACTCCTTGCATTTAGTACATATCAATGTGGGCTGGTGTCATAGGAGTACATTATTTCTGGAATAAGAGCAAAATTCATGGCATGAGAAGTGAGTAAAATTCACAGTTTTATTTATGTCTGCTTTCATAGTATTTAGCATTTATGATTACCTGTACTTTTACCGGTATTCAAGATAGCAAATCAGCACGTTGTCTTCCGTTTAAATCCATTTATGTTTTGAATTTTTGTTACTGCGTTCACATCCATTGAAGTACTTTTTCACTGGTGTGTGCTGATTAGAGCTGTTCAACATGATATCCTTCTGGAGAGAAAACAATGCGTCTTTGGTAAGAGGTGTAAAGTAAGCCATATGAAATCTTACCAACTGGGGTTTTATTTTAGGACAGTCTAAGATTTTCAGTGGTGGTTCTGTTTGTCGCTGCTCAAAAATGTCACGGTCGACCTGCTACTGACTTGAAATCTCCTGAGTTACGTCACTACTTCAGATTTGTGTAAAAACTTTAAGATGCCTAGCTGTCTTCCTTTTGAGACTGGTCTAAGCATCATTAAACATGGAGAAATACTACAGGGGTTGTTCACCTCAAGGTGTTGCACACACTGGTGTCTTGCCAAGATTTTTACAAAAGACACCCTGTTTTCCTTTCGTGTTGATTGTCGTTACTTGTTTTCCTCATCTGGGGATATTCATGAGATTTCTCAGAATGGCTTGATCCTCAAGTTTAACCCCCTCAGTTGTCAAGCCCAGGTTGGTCACTTGAAGTTCTTGCATTGATGGCATTGTATTTAAGCTGTAAAGTCTTGGGAGGATTACAAGATCTCAATGGGACTTTATGTATGTCTTAGCCTTCTTGTTTTTCTCAAAGACACTCCAAAAATATCTGGGTCAAACTATTGGCAGTATACCCACATATCTGTGTATACATGGAGTTTTCTTGGTTATATTCCATTGACATCCAGCTTTTGCACGTAATAATATATGTTGTTGTGCTAGCACCAACAATATTATGTCAGTGGCCATGATTTGAACCTAATGTACAGGCCAGAAACATGAAGTAGATATGCATAGTCTGGAAGTATATACACCCCTTCAGGTGTAATGATTATTGGCAACGTGTGAGTTTAAGCTAAGCACATTTGGTACAAGCACAATAAAATATATGACAGAAATGAAACTTCCAGATTTCTGGTTATAGATATGACTTAAGTGTGACTATCTGTTATCACAGTTTTATTCTATAAGGCCTTAAAGTTGCTTCTTGTGTGTTTACTCATTTTGTTCACTTCAGTTGGGTGGTGTCACAAAGTCAGAGAATGTGGTGAATGTGCATCCAATTATTATTTCATGTATTTCATATATCCAATGATTCATTTTATTCATTGTCTGTGTTCATTCATCAATATTTGTCACACAAAGATATTATGTGTAGCAGTTCAAAGGTCAAATGTATATGCTTTATTCCGAGTTGTGCTTTCTGTGTGTTCTGGAAAATTGCCAGATTAAGATTTCAGTCTGTTTACCAAGCAGATGATGAAATTATTGAATTAATTTGTGTTTGTTTGTTTGTTTTTTCTACAATAATTGGCACAAAGTAATGAATGAGATTGTTGATGTATTGAAAAAAACTATTCCAGCTTGCCTCTTCAAAAGTTAAAGTTATGTTCTCATATTCCCTGTTTTCCTGCAGAGATGCCATCAGCTGTGTGAGTAGTCTTTTTGACCAGGTCAGGCGGGCGTGCAGCCGGCTGGACGAGATGACCGACAGACGACTGGCCCACCTCCAGAACTCACTCCACCTTCAGATCTTGGAGGAAGAGTCTACCAAGGTTGGTAATGATGGGTGGGGCAAGAAGAGGGGTGGAGGAGGGGCGGAGGAGGAGGGGTGGAGGACGAGGGAGCGGTAATCTTTGGGATCTTTGGGTGCCAAGATACATCTTGTCAACTAAACTGATTTTTTTAAATTCTAGATATCTGTTTGCTCTGATACTGGTCTTGTTGAAAGTTGTTAGCAAAAGCAAACTGCTTACCAAATTGAAGATATTTGGATAAGTTTTTGTAACTTTATTTTTGCTACAATTCAATGAAGTTGTTGTGACAATGCTACTATCATTCAGATTTCTTTGTCACAGAAGATGCTGCCAATAGTATTGCTAGCACGGATTCATAACAAAAGATATTTTGGGAACATGAAGATGATTATCACCCCAGCTATCACCATTTTCAAACAAACCCACAGTTATGTGTAATGAACTGAACTATCGGTCTTTTCCCTTTTACTTAAGTCATATGATGAATTTGCTCTATAAACTTACCACATACACTAACATATGTGACCCGCTACAACAAAAAGGTCCTAAAGTCGCGCACGGTCGAAGCCGTGAAAATCGAGTTTGAAGTCAGAGCATCATAATTTGTCAAAACTTACGATTTTCTGATTTTGACATATTATTTGAGTCTGACATGTCTTCTATCATCTGTCGAAATTCTTAAGCAAAATGATGAAAGGAAAGACCAAAAAATAGCGTTTTTCTGGGCCATGTTTTTGGCGTTTCAACGAAGCAGAAACCGGTTCGAAAATTTGGATTGAGCGCCACAGATAGGCTCCGCCCATAACAACGACCGGAGTGATCTCATTGGTCAGTTTGCTGCTTGCCGCTAACCGAAGCGTGAAGCTCGCACACTGCCAAGTCGACTGGTGCGTGCGGGCGGGGTGCGCTATGCCCAACCGCTTCTCCTGGCATCCTGGTCACTGATTGGTCGGTGAGGAGACCGCCGACGCTGTGCTTGAATGAGCATTTCGGGGGTTGCTAGGGTTTACCTTCTATTGTCCGGAGGTGAAAATTGACTAGCGTGTCCCTTGATCGCGATTGCGTCGCAAGGAAAACTTTTAGAGCGCTTTTCTCGAAACAGTGATTTTCCATGCGTCTCGACATGCTCTCTTTTAAACATCAATATCTCCGCAGCCGATTATTTTTATAATTATTGTTATATATCAATTTAAAGCAGAAAGATTAGGGAATTTTGTCATGCAATTTTCAAATAATCGACCTCACCCGACTTTAGGATCATTTTGTTGTAGCGGGTCACATATTATAAATAAGTAATCTGTTTGATAAAAAATCCATCTCAACTGAGATAACTTAATTTTCATGAAATGATCAATAAATATCAGATTTGCTATTTCCACACTAGCACTTTCTCATGTCACATATCTGTACATTCAATATCATTATTCTAAATACTACTGTTGAGATTCATGTTCAAAAATAGATATTGGTTTTAATGTTTAAAATGGCCATACTATCAGCAGAAGGAAGTCGTAAGAATTAATGTAGAAATAAGGTGTGAGTTAAATCATTATACAGTAGGGCTAACTTTATGCGTGACAGCACAGATTATAAAATGTGTTTTTTAGTGCTTTCTTTTCATTTTTTGGCAGTTTGCCGGTTTTCTGCTGTGTGGCATGGTGTCTCTCTTTACCACAGTCTCCTTATTTCAAGGATAAAGTGCTGAAAAGCAAACTGGTGAATTAACACCTCCATTGCAACTGTGTTTTCTGAGTCATTACCCTGAAACATCAGCCCACACACTAGCTTGAGAGTTTCACGTATCTCACTGTACATACATTGGTGTATGGGAAAAACTCATAATAATGTATCTCAGGCTGTGAAAGATAATTTTTACTTCAAACCAATCAAGTTTTTGGGGTAGAAATATGAAATTAAAAATTTTCCTTCACATTTAATCCGTTTAGGATGAGTCCTGAGTACACTCAGGCAAGTGTCTATGGGAAATATGTTTTGTGCTTGTAGCAATTTCAGTCCGCCCTCAACGGGTTAAAATTCATATTTCAGCACGTATTCACAGAACCTTGACTGCACATGGTATTCTTAGTCTGAAACATTTGTCATGGAGATCAGATGTTCTTTTTGGGGAATCATAAAGGTTCATTTACTCTTGTGCGCCAGTTTTAAATTCCAAATATTTGCCAGTTATTGAAGGATGACTTGAGAACAATTCAGTCTTAAGCTAGAGGTCACCAAGAAAAGCAATACTTCCAAATCTGATGGGAAGGAAGTCAAAGAGAAACATTAGACATGAAAGGTGAAACAATCATCTTTTTTTTTTTGTCTGGACAGTTTGAGTGCCTCACATTGTTTTCCAGAATTAGAATCACAAACCTGACTCCAAATGAGATTAGAAAGAGTTCCCCTCGCAGCGGACATTCCATATCCTCTGCTTTTTTGGCAAGTTTTAAGTGGGTTAAGTTGCTCTTGGGAAAGCCCGTCTTTGTCAGACATTGAATTGTCACAAATTTGAAAGCCACTTTGAAAATTGATGTTTACATCAGAGTAGTTTGGCAAGACTTGATTTGGCCTGCGAGGATAGCCAAGATGAGAGGAGCAAAAAAACTGTTCTTGTGCCAGGGAGGTCAAGGGTCACGTGCCTTGTAAATTGTGGAGGAGAAGTGGTGTAGGTGAACTCATGATTTAGGAATCACTGTAAGGTTTCCAAACTTCCTTCTGACTGTTTGCCTGTCAGTCATTCTGTCACCTGTCACTGGTGTTGCCCTGGCAAACAAAGTTTCACACTTTTTGAGTGGCTGCATCTTTAAAGCTTGGCAAACAGGACAATTTTAATCTGTCTGACAAATATTTTGATCATTGGCTGCTATTTCTAGATTTGAACTCTACTAACATGTAAACCCTACTCTGTTTGCAACTGAAAATGGCATATTCGACTACTCCTACTTTCTTTCGTAGGACTGTAACTACCCCACGCTTTAGTGATTTTTGTGAGGAACACAAGTATTTCTTCTCTTTCCTATATTTTCTTGAAAGTTATTGCAGATCTTCTGCTCTCTTTATGCTGAAATCATAACTTTACTATGTTAATTATTTGCAAAGATGAATTTTGTAATATGTTGTGCTTACGACATACAGGACCCCCCCCCCCCCCATGACATTCAAATTTGGGCTGATACTGTCCAAGCATGCACACGTTCTGACCATGAGATACAGAAGTAGTTGTAATCAGCAGCTATTGGAAAGGAAAAGAATTTAGGGTGATGTCATTTTTGTAGCATTTTCACTAATTTATGAATTATGTCAATATCGGCTGATGCCTAGATGATTGGGTTATCTTTGCTTTGTTTACATAATTGTTTGTTTGTTTGTTGACAGGTGAGAGACTGGGTCAAGAATGAAGGAAACAGGAAGTTAAAACTTCTGGAAGACACATCCCCCGATTCACTGACCTCTGTAGTCAACATACAGAAGGACTTTGAGAAATTCTACTTCAATGCAGTGGTAGGTTTGGATGTAGAAAGTATTTATGTGGTACTAAATTTTACACTTAGCTTCAGGATTATACTTCAGTGTATGTTTGTTTCATTGGTGTGTAGAAATCTCATTCACTGTAATGACTAACCTCTAGTTATAATGAGGTTTTTTTTTTTTTTTTTTTTTTTTTTTCATGACCGGACAATAATAACAAAAACACTCCATTAAGATCTAGTTAACTGCAGCCATTTTATTCAGAGTCCTTGATGAAGTGCTCAAGCCAAATTTGATAGTGGTCAATAAATGTCTGTATTGAGTGACCATTCTCACAGGGTTGAGAGAATTAGAATCTGAAGAGTAGAGGTGCTAATGGTTAAAATCCTAATTTCATCAACAAGAACTTGTTTTGTCAGATTAGGACGGTACTGATATATTTCAGGGTGAAACTGGGGTATTGGATATTTTAAAACAGGTGAGATTTGTGTTTTGTCATGGTCAAAAACAGTCATAGGAATGATATTTATTGTATTGTTAAAATCTGTATAGACAAATCTACCAAATAAAAATCTTCTTAAAAATTGTTTGGCTTCATCATGTTAATCCAAACACTCCATACCCAATGAGGCCTTGAGAATGACTCACAAGTTTTTTATGCTTTGACTCATTGTGCCCAAACAACAACTTCCTTTGTTGGGTGAAAAAACTCATTTTCTAGGTTTCACATGTCTTTGTGTGCTGGGTATGCCAAAACACGTTTCCCAATTGGATAGATGGTAATAACCTGTGATCTTGGAGCGTGAAATTGTAACCGCCACTCCAAGATTAAATCCATAAAACAACCTGCCAGCTTGGTCATTAAATTACAATCAGAAAAAAAAAGAAGAAAACAGACGGAATCCTTAATGTGATGGTGTACGCATTTTCAGTTTCACGTTAAATAGCGCAAAGTGAAGCAAATGATAAAAAATCTCACATACACACAGAAAACAATGAATAATTGCATGATGTGATAAGAATCTCTTGAAATTGAATGTCAAACAAATAATTTTTTGTGTATGCTTGTGGAATTTTATGAAGCATGTCATGAAAGAAAATCTTTGCACTTCAGGGAAATTTCAGGACAGAAGTGAGTCATGTTTTTGGAAAAAATTAAATGCCGATGAGTAATGATATAAGTATTTGTGTTATCATATTGGTGACTGCAATGCACATTTAGTCTTTGTAATGCCCTGTATTCAATAACTTATGCAGCAAGTCAGTCATACTACATTGATATTGGTTGCTGGACTCATAAAAGACATGTAAGACGTAGAGACCAATAACTTTCATTTGTGTTGGTGATTGTTTGTGATAGAAACACATCGGCCGAGGGGAGGATGTCCTGGAAGAGATCCATGTGCTCTCTGAGAAGATGGGCCGGGATGGGGCCGGGGCACCCCTAGAGGGCCCCGGCCACATTGGGGACCTCAAGGAGGAGTTAACGACCTTCACCCAGAGCCTGGAGATGAGGAGGAAGAAGATTGATGAGGCTGTCTGGCTCTTCACAATGCTAGACAAGGTTTGTTTAACACAGCATAGGATGAGATGTTACAAATGTCGCAATCAAATTCTTAGAGAATGTTTACATTAACAGATTTGCCTGCTTGGTAATGCCTCTTCAGAGCACTACATTATAAAATGCCTTTGACAGTGTATATAAGCAGCTTGAGGATTGTATTGGGAGTGTTCTGTGATTTTCTGCACATAAATTCCCAGTAACAAAAACAAACAAACAAACAAAACAATCTGGCCTGTACATCCTGGTCCTGTATTAAACCGTTCAGGACAAGTCCCAAGTATACTCGGGCCATTGCCTATGGGAAGTAAGTGTTGTAGCAAAATCAGCCCATCCTCAACTGGTTAAGTAGTCCTATGTCAGGAAATCAAGTATGTTGATATTATGAGCACCAGATAAAACCAGTTTGTTCAAACGTTTTTGATTACATAATGAGAGATTAGTTACCGATAACATGGCACTCTAGTCAACTTAAGTAGGTGAAAGGTCACATCCCAGTCCTCTAAATCTCCATTGCCAGTGCTAAAGCAATGCACACATACTTCCTGATGTGACATAGAATGTGATGTGGTGCATGTAGTTATTGAATGGTGTAAGGCACTAAATAGCTCAGAAGCTACACAACATCTCAGCTGGACCCAAGTGGTTTGTGAGCCTCAATTATTTTATCCACTGCATCTTTTGCATAGAACCAAAAATGAAGGATTAAAATGAGAGGAACGAGAGAAGAGGGAAGAAAATGAAGAGGATAATTAAAGAGAGAGTGAAGAAAAAAGAAAGAAAGAGGCAAATTATAAAGAGAATGGAAGGATAAAATAGGCATATTGATGGACAAAGTAGAGTCCATATTTCTAATCATGCCATGTAAGAAATAACAGCAACAGAGATTATGTAGCTAGTTTTTATATGAATCAAGTGAGTGTGTTTGTATTTAGACAAGTTTTAGTGGTTCACCTCTTCTACAGTATAAACTATAACTCCATCATAAACATATACCATCAAGAGTTTCTTTCATCTCACATAGTTTTATCTACCTCATGTATCTCTCTCTGTCTATCTACCTATCTCTCTCTCTCTCTCTCTCTTCCCCTTCTGCTCACCCTGCACCTTTTCTGTCCTATCTTGTTAACAATAGTCTCAAAGTGACTCACAGTCCCAGACCTTATTGTTTAGCCCTCTTATCTTACAAAGCATCAGCCTTCCCTAGACTCGGTGATTAGAAGGGTACTTAAACTTGACTCACTCTATTACGTAATCCCAAACAGACTGTCAAGATAGCCTAGTGACTTCTTTTCAGAATGAACAGAAGAAACCCTCCAGATCAAGTGTATACAGTGCTAGATACAAGGATTATTCACACTAGATTTTAGTTGGTATATACCTCCTCAAGGAAGACAAAGGGAAGGATGTGTGGGTGAAGGTGATGGTGCATTTAGTCATTTTTCAGCTGATAAACTTTTGAATTTAGTATGTTACAGTTAGAAATCATGATAGGAAGCAATGTTGATTACTATGTTTGATCTAGAGTAAATCTAATAACTTACTTGTAGTGTGTTGTGGAGAAATCAGAAGGTTAATATTTATTTATCCTCAAAAGTCACACCCTGTTGTGAGCATGCATTGGATTAAATTTTTGAGAACAATTGACAATAAAAACAAACAAACAAACAGAAAGCATACATGTCATCAAATAATTTCTGAGAAGAAATTAAAAGAAAAACATGAGAAAATGGACCTCATATGAAGATGACAGCTGCCAAGGTTGACCAAGCCTCAACTGGAAAATGATGTAATATTCTGCTTTTTATGATTTTATGGGCAATGTTATTGCGCATTACATGTTGAAAGACTCCAAGCCCTGTCTCTGAAGGCAATATAGTGTATGCTAATCTTCCAGAATGCTCATGATATGATTATCCTAAAGAGTTACAAGAACCATCTTAACATGTCGGCTTCACTCAACATTCGGTCTATAAATCAGCCCTCGCCAGTGTGACCCCTATTCAATAAACAACACCTTAGAGGGTTTCTCTACTTCAGGCAATGATCTCTGTTAATTCAATTGTCTTGATATTTTAGCAGTCAGCATGAAATGATATGTTGATTCATCTCTTCTTTCCAGTAGGTTTATATTCAAAGATTGGTAAATGCACACAAGTGTGTATGTGCACTTATGTGATATATTCTTGTGGGATTCCTGTGAGATTTTCCTGTCTGAGAGAGTAAAATTGTGAGGTAAAGTGAGGTAAAAATGGGCTTTCCAACAGAATAAATGAAGCTGGTCTACAACTTCTGCCACTGTAAGACAAGCATTCTTAGGTCTTCAATAAACATATCGCACTTTGTGGTTTCTTATCCCGGCTAATGGCCCAGCTTTTATGAAGACCAAGTAACCTTGAAGTTGGTCTTTACGAGATCCAGACTGCCCCCAATTTGGTGCCATTGATGGTACCAGGAACTCTGTCTGGGATCTGAGATGAAGACCAAAGGCAGCTTTGTTAGCTTTTCATCTTAATTGCCCCTTTGATGTGGCTTCCTTCTCTAAGATGAAAGAGAGTTCTCTATTACACAGAGTCAACAGAGCATAAACTGATAGCACCTATCAAAGGCATTGACTGTTGACTGCTAGACAGCCATCCAGGACTAGAGGGACCACAAGACCGGTTAATAATGGGGTTAATGAACTTACTGTCCACTGGAAGAAGCTTGGTTGGGATGGTCTTTATGGTGGATTGGCTACTAGCACACAGCTATTAGGAGATTCTCTGGTCTTCACTTGTAGTGGACTATCACGGAAGTTGTACAAAGTTGTAATTATCAAGTGATGTAACTACAAGAATAGCTTATGTTTAGCACTATTGATTATACTGAAATTTGCTGATATGTAATTGTTGTTATCTGTTCACTTTCTTGGTATATCACACTCTACCTATCTAGCTGTAGGCCTACATATTTGATAGGTTGATCTTCAACACATATTTGCACCTAGCACAAGATATATACTTGAATTACTTATACCAAACAACTTATGTATACTCTTTACAGTTAGACATACCGTGTTAGAGATAGATGTAGAATTGAATATCTAGAGACAAAAACATTGTTATGAACAGAATGTATTCATTTAATATCAATTCTTACAGAACAGATATCTAATATAATTTACAGTAAGACATACTGTGGGAGAGATAATGTAGAATTGAATGTATAAAGACAAAAACATTGATATGAACAGAATGTATTTATTCAATATCAATTCTTTTAGAACAGATACTGTAAAACATGATATATTCGCGGCATGAATTTTTTGTGAATTGGAGCCGACGGCCTCATGCTGCATGAAATTTTTGCGAACTGCCACTGTCATTCAATGCACATAGTGTAGACATGAACTTTCGCTTGCATTTTAATTACACGAATCTTGGCGCTCGCGAAATTAAAATGCATGCGAACATTCCTCATTTTACAGTATCTGATCTAAATGATAGAAGAATGTTTTGTTTATTTGTTTGTTTGCATGGTTTGTTTATTTGAGGAAATAGATTTGTGTATATATCACAAAGAAAGACTTAGGATGACAACAACAACAACAATATCTGTTGTGGTATTTCATGCATTAAATTACTATCTGGGAGAGGAAAAGAGAAAGAAACAAAGGGTAAAGACACATGACTGACTTTCTGAATGCCATCCTTTGTATGATGGCCATGTCTTCAAGTAGACTGGAACATATTGAACATTTGGCCTCAGATCGTGGTTTGTGGCTAGACCAGGCCTTGTCTAGCCAGGGAAGTGATGTGACGTGCGAGTTCCTTCTTTGTCAGATGTCAGTGGAGGAAATATTTGTGGCTTGAAGTTTCTATTTATATGTGGGCAATCACAGTCAAATTTGCACACTGAGGTAGCTGCTACTAGGAGGAGTTATCCATTTTTTTTTCTTTTTTTTTTCTGAGTGGTTTCTCAAAAGATAGAAAAACTTGATTTGAAATTGTATGGTCATTTTCAGTGCAGAGCTGATTTGGATGAGGTATGCAAGGCTGTTTGTTCATCTTTGTATTTTTCTTTTGATCATTGCTGTCTTGTACTCTTTGACTAGTAGTACTCTTAGACTTAATAATATATACATTATATCTTTAATTAATAGGGTATCCAGGTTATTAACTAATGTTTTGTGGTAAGTTTCAAATGAAATATCAAAGATAAACAAAAGGAGTAGATTGAATTTACTTTCCTTTATGAGAGCTGTTTTGACTGTATTTTAGATGCTAGGGATTAAGTAACAGAACAATTTCAATAAGTTTTCTTGGCAGAAATTAACAAACAATACTTGATGGCAAAATGTAAACTAATAAATGAATATCCTGCAATTGCCCTACATTCTTTCATGATTAATCATGAATATTAAGTCACAAAAATAAGGAAAAGGGACCAAACAGGGAAAGAGTTTTTAAGCCATTCTGTAGGCTAGTTTGCGGACTGTCCTGTTGATGTCTATCAATAGACCAATCTCACAGCCAGTGGGGTTGGTGTATGGTGTGCGTATGTGACCGGTAGTGGGTGGAAACCATGCCAACTGGAGATCAATGGGGGAACTCTTCTGGTGGATGCTTCTTTTATTTCTAGCTCCCCCACTCTGTCTAGAGTCTCTGTCTAGAGCCAGAATGGAAAAACAAGAGTCACAGTGGATGCGCATTCTCACACATGTCTGCCTTTCATGGCAGCAAGCGTACTGTCTATTACGGTAGTGTACTGCTTTTGCACATGTTGGGTGTGATCATCAAAAGAGGAGACGAAATTCATGGTACATCCGTGAAATCATTGTTTGCTTTGTTGGAGGTTGAAACCCTGAAACAAAAGAGAATTCCTTGAGTGATTTGGAGTGTTGAAAAATGCTGTTATTTGGAGTGATGGTTTTTGTGGCAAGATTGTCAGGGGGGAATTTTGCTCATGGAGTGAATCACAGTCACAAAATGTTACATTTTGATTTTAAGCGAGTAGAAAAAATGCAGTTTGTTTCCTGTATCTTCATTTGTCTTCAGTTGTCCTTCAACTTCATATGGGAGAGACAAAATGTAGTGTCTCCACATAGCTATCAGCAACTTCTTCATTAGTGCCTTCCTATTTTCAACTTCTTCATTGCTTTCTAGTCATTAGGAAATTACCAACATTCTAAGAAAATTTCTGTCTTCAGTATAAGAAATTCACTTGAGTGATGACACTGTGGTCTACATACATACTACATTGTGACAAAGCCTCTCTGAGATCTGGTCATAATATCAACCTCAGCACCCAGTAACTTTTGACTCATATCAAACATTGACCAATGTCCAGGTAGATGGGTACATAGAGTGTCCCTCTACCTGTTTGATAGCAGGTAATTGTGTTGGCCAGGGGATTATATTGGGGATTATAGAGGGGGTAATAAACCCAGGGAGAAAGGCACCCCTTCAAATCATGTGAGTAAGCTTGGCTTAGCTGGAAGAGAGCTCATTGAGGCAGTTTGGTTTCTTAGAGAACTAGTCTTTACATTTCAGACCTCAATTCGACTTCCTTATTATTCAATTTTCATCTGATGTGTTAACACACATGATTTTTCTTTTCTCAAGCAAAGTTGAGGGAGTTGATGTATTTAGGTCATGCAGTAGATGATTACTAGTGTGCCCTTTTCTGTTTTTGTTTGGGTATTTTGCTTGTTTTAAGACTCTCACTCAACTTCCTGTACTGCTGTGTTACAAGGGGCCTTGAACCAGACTATGTAGTGCTGGAGTATAAATGAGCTGCTTATGGTCTGTGGTCAGTATAGGCTTTGTTATGGAGAATGACCCTTGTATCAGTTAGATGAAAACCTGGGTGGAGAGTTGAAGCCTCTTGTGAAGGCTTCCCAAAATGGACACCAACTTGAAGCTATGCAGGAATGTAGAAGACTTGGGGAATATGGTAAGGTTGCTGGTTTGGTCTTTTATAAGATTTTTTAAAAGAAAATTATTCTGCTTATAATCACAAGTATGAATTTGTGACTATATTCTGTAATAACATTTTCTCTCTAGGAAAGATTGTGTGGAACAAGGTACAGACCATTGTTTGAAATGTTCAAGAACTTGAATTGATTAGCCACATATTCATTTTCTTCCTCATAACCCATCTGGCTGTCTTAGCAGGAACTATTTGATGAAAATGAAACTCATCTTGTTTGAATATTGTGTGTGATGATATGAGGGTCATGATGCTCAGAAATAATTAGATTCTTTCTGTTTGCTCTCAATCTCTGTCTACATCGCAGGCCTACGAGTGGTCGCTAGGAGGAATGAAATTTGTTGCTATGCTGGGCATCGAAGAGACAAGTAACCGAGAGCGATGTCGCATCCATCTCTGCACCCTGGAGAAATACCTGCGGGAGAACCCAGTGGTCACAGAAAAAGAATTCTCTCGCATGCTCCAGCTTGCCAAGATGCTGGACAAAGGGAAGTGTATACAGCAGTGTGAGTTTGCCCAGCGTCGTTGCCGGGAGACGTACGGCATGATTCAGAAACGCATGGATCAGCTTCGGAACATTCTACTGAATCCCCGCTTCGGCTCTCAGAATGCAACATCAAATGTCGATGGCAATGGTGTCCGTATGAGGAGGTCGACATCTGACGTTTCAAGGAGACCGTTTTCGAACTCACAGACCAAACCTGTTCAGTCAATGAGGATTGAGGAGGGAGTCGAGCAAGGAAAGACAGTGTCTGAATCAAAAGTCCCCCAGGAAAAGGTCGTTGAAGAAGTGAGTGTCTCGCAAGAGAAAGTAGTAGGAACCCTAAATGTTGCCCAGGAAATCTTGCGCAAGGGACCCAAGACAACTCAAACAAAACACCAGCGAGATTCCATGCACAGTAACGGATCTGTGGACTCCGGTATTTCTGTAGGAGATAAAGCTTCTGAAAGGATAGCTGCAGCCGCTGGGGTTGCAGCACCCTCAATCGCATCACAACCAAATAGTGCAACGGACGATGGTGTTGCTGTGACACGGCATCCATCAAGGACACCTAAAGCCATCCAGCCAATCAGTGAGCTGGAGCCGATTCCGAGTCAGACGGAGGTGAAGCGGACCACCAGCCTTGAGAGGTTGGATGAGGGCTTTGAGGAGCGGGTGGAAGGTGAGAGGGGCGAGGAGACCACCAGTGGGGACAGCAATGCCCCCAGCAGCCAGGAGACGCAGGCTGTGGAGGAGGCGGTCACCAAGGAGACAGAAAACAGAATCAAAGAGGACTTCCTCTCAGATGATGACACAGAACAAGTAAGTAGCTGCATCACAGTCAACTTGGTTTCACACATCCCACCACAAGGTGTCCTGTCTATATGATTTGTTTTGTGTGAATAATGACAAATACCATAATTGCAAATGAAGTTAGCTTTATTTTGTTCTTTTTTCAAGGTAGAAAGATATCAAGTAGAGAAGGCATTCACACACAATATTCTAGAAGTTACTTTGAAAGTAAATCAGTTGCAGTATATAACTGTCATAAAGAAACTTGTGTTCAACATGTTGTCAGTATAGATAATTGAATATCTAAGTGTAAGTGAGGAAAAACACAATGATTGTGAAACAACATGCTTGGTTTGAACTGGTACTGTCCTTTAAAGTGTCACAAAGCTGTCACAGAGACTTTTTTTTTTCCTTTTTTGTAAATAGAAGTCTTTTATAGCTAAGCCTTTCTCCCACTGTGTAAAGCCAAGGTTGTTCTGGCCTATTTGTCACCCCGCCTGAAAGCACTGAGTGCATTCATGTACATTGTATTTACCTGGAGACTGCAAAAAACACAGGATGAAAGCTATATCAACAGTTGTCAATACAAGGACATTCCTCGAGGCATTGAATAGGAAGTCATTCAAGAGTAATGGCTAAGTAATCAAGGTGGTGGAAAGGGGAGAATCTTATGTTGCCTTCATGTTTGTTCTCATGATCCCTGTCCTCGCAGAGATAAAGCTTACCTTGGTGGATCATTGTGGATATCTGAAGTCTTTTAGGCAGTTAATCTTGCATTTCATGTGTGTAAGATGTATTTTTAGAGACTACAATTTGCCCGCTGGGTCCAAATTTCTCTCTGTGTTCAGTGGTGGGAGATTTACTTTGCTGATGATGACAGTAAAAAAAACATTGATTTGACATTCACTTTGTTCTGTCACTGAAATGCAAAGGAGATGTGGAAACATAGTATTGAGAGTCAATGTAAAGAGTCAAAGTAAATCAAGATTTTTTGTTCATTTTTACCATGTATAGTACGGTATACCAGTTGAGAATGGCCACCACAATAACCGTTCGATCTATGAATAATATCAATATTTTCACAGATTACAAGCTGTCTATTTTCAAGGTAGAAATTCATATTTGCGAAGAAAACATGTCAAACAATAGTCCTTTATTGTTTGAAATGTCAATATTATATGAAGGGTATCAAATTTTACTTATATGATGTAGAGCAAGCAACTTTTCTTCTATTTCATTTATTTGCAAAAAACAACAATACTCAATGTAACATGTGAGTTAGTCAACATCATAAATGCATAAAAATTGCTCCTGAAATGATGCCAGTAAATAGGATCATTGAAACCTTTTTTTAGTTTCAGTTAGACTGGAATGTACATTGTATTCCCAATGACTAAAACGAGGGCTGAAAACTCAAACACCAAATCACTTCCTGTGGTCATATTAGCAGACGCAGTGGTCACCGCTGGATGCCAACCGTCACATCCGCCGCTCCATTTGCTTGGCAGACAACCCTCTCAAGCTTGAGGCGGAGACGGTTGCCAAGCAACACCCCAGTTACCGCAGACTCCTCCTCATTATTGATGAGGTCATCCAAACTGAGCAGGACTATGTTCTGGCTCTCAAATACATTCTGGAGGTGAGAAACTTATTTTTTAAATGAAGATATATCCCCATGTCATACTGACTGCAAGTAGGTTAAGAAGGGGGAGAGGTAATTCCCCCCTCAAAAAAAAAACAACAACAAAAAACAAAACAAAACAAAACAAAAACAAAAACAAAAACAAACCAAGAGAGAAGTGTACCTTTTCTTGTTCAATAGCCTAATTATATTGTTGCAGTGACATACTAAAGAGGAACTATTCCAAGATGTGGAGTAAAATTGTAGATTTGCATATCATCTGGGAGAGAAAGTATCTTCCAAATGATATTCTGGTCACAAGATGGCGCTAGAGCAAGGCTGATGCCATGTGATGATGCGTAGTGGCAAGCTGGACGTTTATCTTTGTGCGGAGCAAAGAGTGTGTGTGTCTCCCTGTGTCGATGTGTACATGTGTGTGTGAGTGTGTGTGTTTCTTTGTATGGGTGTACTGGTATATACATAGTGATGTACACTCTCTGGGACATGAACATTTATTGATCTTGCTTTTTGTTGATACAATGTCTTAGTTTTAATGTTGAGTTCAGGGATTCATGTTGGTGTATTCCAGAAGTGCTTGAAATCAAAATACAGATTTGTGAAAATTGATAACCGTTTACTTCTCGCTCCAGTTGCAAGAAATTCTGTCTTGTCTTACACAGCTAGTGACATTGACTTGATTTCAATGATTATCTTGTATGTCTTCACCATTATACACAGCATGTCTTTACCATTGCACACAGCAAAACTCATTCTTGAATTATGTTTTGAGGAACATGAGTAATGAGGTAAAAGAATTTGAAGTCAGTTGAAATGAGTGCAAACTAACAGCGACTTTTACCCTCTATTCAAATTCGAATGGTATAGAAAGTTGATTCATACTAGTGAGTCTTATTTAAGTTTTTCTTAATTGAGAAAAATAAACCTTAAATGTTTCACAGTGGGACTTCAAAATGGTCAAAGTGAAGAAGCACTCCAAGTAAATAATGTATGTCTAAGATTAATAATAAATCTTTCACATTCCATAATTTGTCACTTTAGAAGAGAGATGTTACACACAAATAATAATGGTAAAGATAAGACTGATAGTAATGATACTAACAATTATGATGACAGTAACGATAGTGATAGTGATAATGATAATGGTAATGATGATAATACTCATCACAATCATCATCATTATCAAAATGCAAAGTATGAGAGAGAGTATTTTTGTAAGATGAGGTACCACAGTTTTTCCGAGCACTCACATATAATTCCTCGTCCCTCCATACCTCCATCAGAACTATGTAACTGAGATGGACAGAGAGGACATCCCCCAGGCCCTCAGGGGCAAACGCAGCATCGTCTTCGGCAACCTGGAGAAAATCTACTTCTTCCACCAGCGGGTCTTCCTAAGGGAGCTCAAGGGGTGCATGAACACACCCCTCCAAGTTGGCCAGTGTTTCCTCAAACATGTAGGTGGAGATAGAGTGATGTCAGACTCAGAAATCTTGGCCTCATTAGTATCTTGGTCACATGTGAAGCTGTCTCCAAATGCCACGACTTTGTAGCTGTAAAAATTCGTAAAAGCACGTCCTGTGACTGAAACTATTTTATCATGTGTATAGATTTATGTGTCTGTACGTGTATTTTGTGTCCTTTTCTCTTTTATCTTCTTTCTGAGACATCACTTGAAGCTAGGCCAGATTCTTTATATATCATTCCTGAGAAACTGATGGAATGGCTTTTATGTGAAACTGTATTTTTAGCTTAAAATGGAAGATGTGTTTGATGTTTTATAATTATGGAGGAAAAACAATTCTTCTGATTCAGTTAGATGAATAAACTGATATCAGGTGATACAATCTTTGTCCTCCGTTTCACTGCCTGCAATATCATCAGTGTATCATTGAAGTACTCTTATTGATGGACAGTGCATGTAAGAATATGAAATTATTGGGATATATTCTCCGATTTCTCCTTCAAAAGTTAATGATTCATCCTGTGATGTAATTCTCTTTTATTCTAACAGAGACAAGACTTTGGTCTCTATGCTTTGTACAACATGAACAAACCAAGGTCAGACAAGCTCTTGGCAGAATTCGGAAAGTTCTTCAGGGTAAGTTGATGGTTGTTACGACATGAAATTTAACGCGATGTTCTGTGATGAAATGCACATAAAATATCAAAAGGGAAGGCATTCCTTGGCTTCAAATTATGAAGTTAGAAGTGAGGAGAGTTCACTGTTATACAGTCAATGCTGACCAAAAAACAAACAAAAAGGAGTGAGTAAAACTAGTGAACCTCCTGGTATTTTATATTTCATGGCCTGATGTTTCCAACTTACCACTAAAATGCTAACAAACCATCCCCATAAAATAATATTGATTTCTAGTAAATATATACACCATCATAGAATCAATGCAAGAGGGAGAGAGAGGAAAAAAAATGTTGGTTTTCTTGCAATGTAGCTTTTTGACTTGAGGAAAAGGATTAATTTGTCTTCTATGTGCATCATCATATGTTGGTTGTGACCTTAATTCCTATTGTAATTTGAGATCCTGCATAATTCTTTGCAAGAAACTCCCCATCATGACATTCTTTTGGACGTGTTTGATCAGAAAATGGCAAGGTGGTATTAGTACTTAGCTACGTAAAATCCATTTTTCCTAAGATGTAGACTTATCTCTGCCCTGTATGACCACCGGCACCTTTGCTCCAAGAAACCTCTCTAGGCCTCCTGATGATAGAGATACACTAAGTGAGGCATTCTTGATCAGAAGATCAGAGGGTGCGGATTAATATCCATCTGGGGAAATGTCCCCAGCGTGGATTCCAGGGTGAGATTTAGGCCATTTCTGGTTGGAGGGGATTTCTGACCTCCAAACTAATTGAACTCTAATAAATGACTCCTTACATTTACAAAGTTTTTTTGGAAGCATATCTGGAGGTGTTTAGAAAGGTCTAATCAGGGGTGGATGAGTAGGCAAACATTGTGTGGAGCTGGGAAGGGGGGGGGGGGGTAGGGGGAGTAGGGAGAGGAGGATGTGGAGGAAGAGATATGAATATAATGTAGGCTGTGCTCCCTTTAGATGCAACCATAACCTTAGTGTGTGACAATGCTTTTCAAGTGCTTGTGTATGTGCAAATGTGTATCCTGGAGATAATTGCAGCTTTAAATGTCCACAACATGACAAGTATGACCACATGGATGGGTTTGTGAGTGGATGCACAAAAGGTTAAAAATTACCCCATCCTTCTAAAATGTTTGCCTTAACATGCTAGACAAGACTCATTTGCCTTCTTCTCTTTACATTCAGAGAGTTACAGGGGGTTAAGGTATGAGGATTGTTATCAAGATTCTTTCCCTTTGTTACAGCATAAACAGCGACACCTGAGGGACAACATGGATCTAGCTAGCTACCTGCTGAAGCCAGTCCAGAGACTAGGGAAGTACGCCTTGCTTCTTAGGGATCTCATTAGGCAATGTCGGACGCAGGATCAGGAGCAGCAGGCCCTCAAGGTCAGATTCAGGACAGCCATCTTTTGTCCTTTTTATCTTGTATTTCTAATCTTCCTACATCTCCTGCCCCTGCACATATCAAGGCACTCTCACCCTGTGAATTTTTGTTTAACTTACCACCATATTCATCATTCATTTTGTACATCACGTGACATCACAAACTGTAGTAGTCTTCTCATCTTGTGATGGCTATTCAAGGGATTGTCTGATTTTGCTCAAACTTTGCTAATTTGCTCTATCAATATTACTGAATCGACTCAATCCACATGTCTATTTAGGTTTCATTCCTCTTTAATCTATCTCATTTTTATTTGTTTGTTTGTGTTTGTTTGTGGTTCTTTTTTTTTGGGGGGGGGGGGGGTTAGTATCACTCAAGTACATGTAATTAATTTCTCATTGAATAAGTTCAACATTCCAGAATAAAATGTTAGATGTATGAATTCATCATATTTTGTTGTTTTGTTGTTAGCTGTATTGTATGTTTTGTATAATATCCCTTACAATAAACACAATGGCTCCTTCAAAATAATTTGTGTTTTCATATGTGGGTCTTTCCTTTTTCCCTCCATTTTAGAATGTTCACTCATTTTGTTTTCAAAGTTTGTTTCTATTTCCACTGTATCCAGAGTGCTCATATGGAAGACATTTCCATCAGGTGTTTGTGCATTGAAAGAAATGAACTGTGAATTTATATTCAAACTCTCAATGTGGTGGCTGATGAAATTTGTTGTATTCAACCAAGATTGTTGAGATATAGGCAGGGATAAAAATGAGAACTTAAAGAGAATCTGGAATTTGCACTGTTGTGAATTGTATCAAAGATAAATCAGTTTTTGTCGTGATTATTCTTTCCAGGCGGCAGAAGAGATGATCGAGTTCCAGATGAGGCATGGAAATGACCTGCTTGCCATGGATTCCTTGCAGGATTGTGATGTAAGTTTAACTATATCCATTTTTTAATAACTCTTTATGTGCCATGGTGTAAACTCCCTATGTGCCACATTATTCTGAGATAGCAACGTAAGTCATGCTTTGGGAAAACATTCTGTTTTTCAAATTTGTGTACATTTTATAGATTTCGGTTAAGTTGGACATATAGTGAGCAAAGTTCTAAAGAAAATGCTGACTTTTGCTTTGATGTAAATTGTACAACAAATCTATGATTGTTTCCCTTTCATTATTGTAAAGGTATGACTTTTCCACACAAACAGTGACAGAAACTTAGAATTTACATGCAAATCCAGTAGGGAACGCCACTTGCTAGTCAATCACCACATAAAATGCAAGCTGTGTGTGAGAGGAATGTAATCGCGAGAAATGCTTTTCATTATACTGTGGCATTTGGCGATTTATCGATCGGTTTGGGCGGGTTTGTGCTTTGAGGAGAATATGCGAAGTCGGCTCGCCGTCGACTGAGTCAGACATGTGAACATGGCACATAAAGGGTCAATAAGACATAAAACTTGATTATTTGTTTGCAGATTGTGTATGCAGTGTATAATATGTGCTCACATTTGACCATGTCATGGCTTCTTGTCACCAAATGGTGGCAGAAAGTGATGTGTGGAAAGGAACCAGATGTGTAGTGTTATCATAACTTGCCATTCTCATTTGCATATCAAATGGGTAGCAATCCCTGTAATTTCAAAAAGACACAATTTTCCAAAGAATTTACATTTCATGTGATAGACTTTAGTGTGTTCATCTGCCTGGTATTTGATGAAGAGGCATAAAAACTTGATTTTACTCGCTAACAAAAATGGACTAGGTATTCAGCCATTTCCCCCTGTCCCTCCAACACCCCCCCCCCTATAAAACCAACACAAACAAACAAACAAACAACAAAATTAATGAATATGTATAGATGATGTATGTCATTCATAAGTCTCATAATCTTGTCATTATTTTATTTCCGTTATAGTTACTTCTGGTTGTTCATTAGCACTTACCTTTACATCATTTTTTTTTTTTATTATTGTATTCTAGAATTTTCCGTTGATTCAAACATACTCTGATATGATGGTGTTTTTTTGTTTTGTTCTGTGTCCACTAATTGTGAAATCTGAAATAGGAAGGAATTCTTATTTGAATGAGAAAAATGTGTTTGTCTATGCGGTTTAGACGTCGTTATCTGTTTACACATAAGTGTATGTATCATTTTATACAGTCATGTTGATAATCTGTAAATTCATTCATTTTGTCCGTTTCATTATACATCTCTTGGTATTTTATGTGTATCCATTCATCTGTCCATTCATTTATGTTTCTATCTAGCTATCTATCTGTGTAGAGTTAATGCTGACTTGAACAAAACTTTGATTATTATTAAAATCATATGCTGATAAAAAAACCCAAAAAACATAGGTGCCACTGTAGTGTTTTGATATCTTTAGAAGGTTTCTGCTTTGCAGTTCTTCACTCACTTGTTCGTTATCTAGAGAGAACAGAAAGTTTTTGGATGCTCTCTTATCCTTCATTCAATATTATGTATATATGGTCTCCAGATTCGCTCTTCTCCAATATATAATGGCAGCAGATGCTTTTGAAGCAGTTACTCTTTTCTGTGTTGGTATACAGATCTGCTGCCGCATAATCCACTGCCCCTGAGTTTGACCATATAATCCGCACTTGGCATTTTCAAACGTATCTCTTCTTTATCGAATGAGAAATCCCAGATTGTGCTGCAAAGTATTTTTGAGACAAAAAAGGTGACAGCTGTTGGAAATATTAAAGACAAGATCCTTTCAAGCCGAGGGTGTAGAATGCAGACTGGGGTTTCCCTGTTCTCCCCAAAATGCATTTATATCCATCAAAATTATGTGACACTAAAGTGCAGCTCCATAAAACCGTGATCAATCAAATATCAATTTTTTCTCTCCTCCCTGTAATCAAGGCATGACTCAAAGAAAGCAGGGGGTAGTGGGGAGGTGGATATTGAGGGAAAAAAAGGGAGAATCACTTAGTCTTATTGAAGAATTAGATGACTCTGTGTATTAAGTTAAATCAGGGTCATTGTCCGTTGGACCAATGGTTTCTGTAATGTACTATGTCATGCCTGCAATTGTTGGATCCATCAGCAACAAAGGGGTAACACTGGCTACCTGTCAGACAAGGGTCCCGGGCAAATCAAGCAAATTATCAATCACCATCCAGTTGCCATACATCATGGGTGACTTCTTGCTATCTAGCTCAAGAGGAGGGGGCGGCACCCTTTCAAGTTTCTCTCATTTTACCCCCCGAGGGTCTACCCCTCTTGTACTTTGATAGAAAATGCCTGATTAATGTGGAACCGGAGGGGCAGCCATGCCAAACGGTGTCCGAGGGCGCATCAATTATTGTCAGCCTAATGGGTTCGCTTCTCATCACACATATCTAGAATCAGACATTGAAATCATGTTTACGTCTTGAATCGATCACACAGCTCCGTGAGGGTCATTGCGTTGACAGATGTTAGTGCGCATCATCCATTCTTTTAATGGAGCAATATCCATTCCATTCCATCTCTGCTAAACTTACCAACGAGAGTACTTATCAAAACAATTCGTAAATCAAGAAGGAGAAAGTCTTCCTCTTACTGTCCAGCTGCATAGATTTGGAATAACTTTGCCTGCAGACTGCTTGGTGTGTGGGGGAACCTAATCCTGGCATGATTTGCTGTTTAGCATAATATCAGTGCATTCTTCTCATCTTCTACAGGTCAACCTTCGAGAGCAGGGCGAGCTATTACGTCAGGTGAGACGAGGTTTCCTACAGACCTACTTACTATCTGATTGTGACAGCCATATGACCAGGGCTTAGCTGTAGTCATAATGTCCTCCTTTGACATACTGAGAGTTATTTCTTGTGGACATTTGATGGAGTGTCTTATGTTGAAGTGCCTGAAGCAACAGTTTGAGACACATTGTGTGAGCACTTGTGCTGCAGGCTGTTTTGAGTGATCGTGACATAGTGCCACTGATCTGTTTCTCCTAAACTTGTAGACTATCAGCAGAGCATCCTAGTATTAGCCAATCTCACTTATTACATTTTCTAAAGAAGGACTTCTTTTGTGTCATTTCTTGCATCATGTGTCAAGTTAGTTTAGGAACAATATGAGCAAATGCAATATCCTGTTGATTTCAAATTGATAGAAAGTGCCTGCATTGGTAGTGAGAACAAGTTGTACATGTGGTGTCTAGCCTGTTCCCGGGGGCTTCGTTTGTTATGTCATCGCTCGTCGATGAGTAAGTAGATAATGTGACATGACAATGACGGTAGGGGGCAGGCTTCTGGTGTCATGCGTGCTCACTGGTGGCATTAATTGATGAATCAGTTTCATGCAGGGAAGCTAACTTCCTCGTCTGATTGATGCGGGCTGTCCCGATGCAGACAAATCGTCAAGGACATGACACACGCCTTCCTGCTCTTATCAATCCAAGATCCACAAACTGACACCTCATTAACCTTTGCAAAACTGATAGAATTACACCCCAAATCCAGACTGGATTCGCTGGAAGTTAATCTCTCCTGTTTAATTCTCAGTGTAAAATCAGTGTCTTGCTGAATTGTATTCACAATTGCGCACTTTAGTAATATTCTTCTTAGACGATGTTCAAATAGCCCTTGGTTTTGCGTTATTGCCATATAAAAGGTGACAGTGTGAACACTTGTGCATGAACTATTTCTCAGTACACTGGCTTGGTGAATAGGGGAAGAATGTAAACATTTACTTGATGTCAATATCGAGTATATGAAAAAAAATCATATGAGAATTATTGAGAAAATATTTCAAAATACATGAGAAATATTTTGAAGAATATATATATATATATATATATATATAAAGTGACACTATTGCATTCTTGTTTTTTCTTGTCATGTTCCTAAACGCAGGCTGAATTCCTGGTTTACCGAGGGATGAGAAAGTGTGTACGCCACGTCTTCCTCTTCGAGGACCTGATCCTGTTCAGCAAGCCCCGTAAGACCAACCAGGGACACGACGTCTACCAGTACAAGTTCAGTCTCAAGGTCAGTACCTGGTCCACGTTGACCTCTGACCCCTAACCCTGTCCTGTAGCATCTAATCACTCAACAGTATTGCTTGTGAATGTTCGTTTTGTCATCATGCTCAACCATCTGGTGACTCGTATCATATTTTAGGGGAAAGGGAGAAGGTGTGGTGTAGGAGGAGCTTAGGAGCAGAAAAGGTGGGGGGGGGGGAGGCAAACTGGTAAAGGTGGGGGAGGGGAGGGGAGAGGAGAGAAGCACCCGCAATGAATGTTGTCATGAAAGTCTTGGAGAGATCTGGTTTCTCTACCAGTACAATTCCATTCCCAAAGTCAGCAGCCATGCTTGATTGATCTCTGACTGCACTCAGCCATATGTCAGATCAGCTTGGTACAGTCTTTTGACCCTGCATATGCCTTGATCTCCTTTCTTGTTCACAAATACATGTGCATTCATTTGGTGATAGTTAATTAGGAAACACGTCTTTCAATGGGTGCTAGGCACCAGTTAATGCGGTCACAAAGCAGTTTCCTGTTTACAGTCCACAGAGACTGTGATGGTGCAATCATCATGGCTTTTGGGACTTTTGGTCAATAACTTGACACACACAATTCCATGTATGCTTCCTTATTTTTGGTCAGCATGAAGTGGAGTTGTCTGGCATGCTGATTTATAGAGACATGTTGGACAATGATGAGATGACAACAATTAAAATGATGACTTTTTTCCATGGCAACCATTGATATTGATTATGATAATGACAGTGATAATGAATGCAATGGTGAAATGGTTATTTGTTATCCATCATTGATTTATTCTCGTAAATATGTGTGCACTAAATGTGATCACTGTTGATGTTGTCATTTGTGTCATGTGATAAATATCTGGCAGGGACACTTTATTTTTTTTTTCTTATGATGTTTTGATCTCTGTTTAAAGGATATATCCTTATTCTTCCCTTAATAATCCAGGGATATGAGAGTTCAGAGTTCATAATATTTTGATCTCTGTTTAAAGGATATATCCTTATTTTTCACTTAATATTCAGAGATGTGAGAGTTCAGAGTTTAATCAGATTTCAGACTTTTAATCTTTACCCACAACCCACTTTCCAGATTTTTGTAGTTCAAATACATTGAAATGTTCACAAATTAAGGCACTTAAGACTTTTTTTCATAAGCTTCACATTTTTTCAGAATTTTTTTTTTTCTGCAAGTACTCACGCCCCTGATAATATCACTTAAAATGGAATGGAGTATGAGATTTCCTGTGAAAAGAATATTTGTGAGGTCCCAGAGTGACTTGATGTATACCTTCTATCTCTGCGCATCAATCATTTTTCAGATGACTGACATAGGTCTGACAGAGAGTATAGGGGAAACGGGTACAAAGTTTGAGGTCTGGTTCCGGCGGCGCAAGTCTTCGGACAAGGCTTACACGCTGCAGGCACGCAGCCCACTGGTCAAGCGAGAGTGGACGGCAGACATCAGCCGGTTGCTATGGCACCAAGCCCTGAAGAACAAAGGTATGTTACCTCAGGAATGAACACTCTCATGCCATGAACATAAAGCATACATGTGTATGAACAAAAAAAAAAACACCAATAAATTTTGTAGGAGGTCCTGGCATTGAGAAGATAACCACAGTTCAAAGAATGTATGGATTGGTAAATTCTGGCATTTCCGTTGTATCAATGTGATTATTGGAATGATATTGGTCATGCATTTAATGAATGATTAAAGCACAACTGACTATCGCACCATTAAAATTGTTATGAAATTGTAAAGTATGCTAATTTGATGCTGATATGATGTTTCAGTAGTAATTGCAACTGACTCTAGGGGCCTATATCAACACCAATATCAGTATTACTATGTTTAATGGTTGTATGTACAGTTTTATGTGTCATCACATATATTATTATCAATGCTTAATTTCTTTGTTTCCATAGAAACGAGACAACATGAGCTTTCATCCCTTGGTTTCTGCAGCAAGCAGACGTTTGACATCAAACCAAGTGTGGATAGGATAAACGATAGGGCAGTCAACCTCAAAGGTAAGATGAGAATCTCATGTTATGAGATTTTTATTTTTTATATCTGAGTATGTGTAGTTATTGAAATACAATATTGTAAAAGTGGTTATCTTTGCACAAATGATTTTTGGGGCTTGGCTAGATGAGATGAATTTTTTGGTGTTTTTGATTTTGCGGAATCAAGACATTTATTAGTGGAATATATGACGTGCAAAAATATTTGTGTGTTTTTATTTTCGTGCTGGTTTCTGGTCAGGTGAAATGCGCGAAAAAATCTACACTGCAAAATTTCCACTTTTACAGTATATGTTTGTATGTACTTCCTGGATATGAGGCTTTTGACTGTCTGATCTTTCTAATACTTGCATAATTTGACATTTTCTATGTATTTCAAGAATGTGTGCATTCAAATTTGTCTCATCAGAGAAGTGGTGGAGAATGATTTTTAAAACAAATGAAAGGCTCCTTGATAAGTACATTATGAGAAAGAAGAAGTGAGTTTTGAATGAAGACCTCACAAGATCAGAATATCTACTGTTCGTGACATCAGCTAATCAAGAATTCTGTGTTTATGTTCCTCTGTAGCTCCAAGAACAAGGAATTCTATCGCCATCTCGTCATTCAGCTCTTCCAACAAGCTCTTTGATGCCTCCACCTTCTCCTCGATGTCCAACCTGAGTTCTCCGGCCAACATGTCCTCCCTACACCACCTCTCATCACCCTCACGGCGCTTCTCCCTGGCCAGCTCCATGGCACTAGCAGGATACAACATCCCAGAGATGGGTGCGATGGGAGATTTCCACCAGCCACGCCCGACAGCGGCTGTCAGCCCTACCAACACCCTCCAGGGTACGGACAGCAGTGGGGAAGGAAGCACCTTTGGCACTGAGAACACAGCAGCCACTGCCCCTCACTCGCCCACTACAGGTGCCGTCCTACGGCCCTTTGACACAAGGACTTTGAACCCTTTTGTCAGGAGTGTCCCCTCACCACGCAGCTCCCAGATCTACCAAGAGACCATGTTCTCTTCAGATGTTCGCACCATGAGTGTGAGCTCCCTCCACTCGGAGGCGGCTACCGTGGAAACGAGCACCAGCCACAGGCGGTCCCAGAGAGGGGGCAACCAGTACGTGACTGCGGTAAGTTTCGAAAAAGTTCTTCTTAACCACAGGCAGTTGCTATGTGTGTTTGTGCTTTTGTTTGTCTTTTTATGTGTACATTGGTTTGTACATAATGAGGTCAATTTGAAGTGTTAGCATCCCGTGAGAGTAATTATTTACATACGAAATACATTCAACTGCAATTACAATTGTTTCGTAACTAGTCACAAAACACTGTGTAGGCTGTAGACTTTGCAGATATGCACTTGTTTTTAACCCTTTCAAGATTGTTATCTCAAACTGCCATAAACTTTACATACAAACAGTCATCAGTGATACTGACAGTAAATGAGCTGGTATTTCGTATTTACTGATGTATTTGCTTTGTCATTCATGCATGTACAGGTTGTATTATGTATTTTGCTGGTATATGGGTGAAGGCTTCCTAGAATGTGAGTAATTATGTCAAAAGTCTATAAAAAGGAAAATGACAGAGGCATTAAAGTAACTACTGGCCATTCCCATGTGGAAAGGTAAACTGAATTGCCAGGGTTGTCTTGAGAGTTAAATGGTCAAAAAGACAACTTTAGATATATTTTTGGCCCAAGTTTTTTGCTGAATAGGATATTTTAACTTGGGTATGAAATTACATATCTGTGGGTCTTGATAAAGAAGATATATGACTGTTACTCAGAAAACTGTTACCACAGTTTGATTTATGGAAGAATTATTGAATCATTACTTTTATGATAGATAAAGTGCATGAAAAAATCATTGAATGGTGTAAAGGAAATTGATTTTCTGTTTATTTGTTTGTTTGTTTGTTTGTTTTTTGTCCCAAACATAATTACAGGTGTGAAAGACATGACTGACTTGGACGTGGAATGTGGAGTATTCTTATATCCTGCTGGACTGACCAGACTGCAGAGATCTATGCTGAGGGCTAGAGATCATAGGCTCATCAGATTTGATAATATCATGGCAGTCAAGGCAGATTGAGGGCACAAACAGAGAGATTAAGGAATGCCCCCTTTCCCCCCCCCCCCCCCTTCTCTCTCTCTCCGGGTGTCAGTCCTAATCTTTCCTGGTGAGATGAGATTGGCGGACAAAGCTCTTCTTATCTCTGAGGGCAACATGAGTAGCTAGGACATCATCTGCGGCTCAAATTTTGTTTGCTGCAATTTGCGGGGGTGTGACTCCGGCACCTTTCCTGGAAGGTGTGGGTTAGGATCTTGACCAAGCTACAATCTTGTAGCTTGGCTCACTTTCTCTGGTGCAGTCTGAACTGTGGAGGCCGCCATTGTCGTCCATTTTCCTGCTTGATCTAATCTCTGTCGCTAAGAAGCAGAACTTGGGTGGATGATGGCAAAGAAGAGAAGAAAAAAAAACATTGTGATCAGTGTTTGGGTATTAGCGATACACCAGTATGCCTCATGTTACATCACTCTGAGATCAAGTTCTGCTGGTATTGCTAACCCCATTTCCAGGAATCTTGACAATGGCTCCATCAATTATCACCTTCCTGTAATGTAATTGTGAAATCAGTTTTCCCTTCCAACATTTCATGGAAATGAATTTGTCATTAATGCAAATGGCACTTAGTGACACACACAGAAGAAAACTTGGAGGCCTGCACGTAGTGATGTTAATTTGACATAATTGATGACATAATTCAACAGCATATGTCCCATGTAAATACAAAATGGAATTGTCCGTGACGTGCGAGTTGCTAGGACAACTTAACTTGCCATCTTTATGATAAAAAAAAAATAGATATAATGGTATTATCTCTGTACTTTTCTTGACATATTTAATTCCATATCATGCAGATTTTGTTTTCCCCTTTCTGAATCAGCTTTACCAACATGTCAAAAGGAGGTAATGAAAATGTTTGTAAAAGAGGATGAAACAGTACCATACAAAGGTTTGATTATTTCTATGGGGGGAAAAGGAGATGGGTTACACAGACAGATTGCAACGGTCTTGAGCACATTGTTGGGACCCTGTCTGACATTCACTGTGTCAGGCTGTGGTTTCGTCAGCTTTGTGTCCTACTGACATTAGATACAGAAGACCAGGAGAATTAGATTATACATCAATCAATGTAGGTGTTCTTTGAAATAAAGATAAAAAAGAAACAAGTCCCTGCACCTCATTTAATGTATCCATGCTACACATTATTATATGAGCTACCATGTCCAAACATCAAAGCTGCAATACTGACTTGTGCATTTTGTATGCAGTAATAAAAATCATGTAGGAAGAACCTAATTTTGAATGCATGCCATGTCAATTTTTATTTTCAGGCTTTGAATTTCTTGTAACCTACAGCTCATTTTAGGCAGCTCAAAATTTCAAAACATGTAATGACTTCTTCCTTCTTTGGCCATTCCCTTTTCCACTATTGTTTTGCTGGGAAAAAAAAAAGGAAGAAAGAAGCAAATACAATCCTATCAGTGTTCTGTCATGTTGAGTCTCAACTCTAAAAACCTACCTCGTTTTAATGGAATTGATATTCAATATTTTTGTTTTCTTTTTGCTTGTGATTTTGTCTCTGTTTTTGTTTGGACATTGGTGCTATATAAAAATAATTCCAAAATGTTTATAGCAAGGAAAAGTGTAGACAAGTGTGTTTTTTTTCTTGTAATTTCATGGCATTTGAAGCAAATATGTTAGCAAGAATGGCTGCTTTACTGCTTGATATGCTTGTCGGAGTGAGACATTTTTTCATTTAGGTTATTAAAAGAAAAAAATCACTATCATTATCATTATGCAGCGTTGTTCAAAGGTAGTAGATTAACCCGTTGAGGACAGTTTGATTTTGCTATAACATGCATTTCCCATAGACACCTGCCCAAGTATACTAGGGACTCATCCTCAACGGGTTAATATAAATGCAAATGTCTTCCAAAACAGACAAATTGTGCCTTTGTGTCCTGAGATAAGACATAATTCCATTCATGCTGTCAAAATTATCAAAACCTTTTTGAAAAAGAAATACAGTATTCTCCATTCTGACCAGGTGATTTTTGTGGAGATCTTTATTTGTGATATGCTTACCAAGCAACAGTATTTATTCACATGTGTTGAATTGATACTCTGGAATACTGTAGGATATGAATGGATTATGAGCAAGCTATGCAGCCACCATCAAACAATCAAATCTTGTCATTTTACTCTGTGAAACATGTCGCATTTGTATGAAATTCTCTGTACAAAGACTCCCCAGATTTAAGTGTGTATGTGACCATATATTTATATTCATTTATCATATCCCAGTGATTCTGTATTTTATGAGTGTGACGACAGTAATGTGTAGAATAGGTGAG